>NW_020439043.1:327444-335662 GCF_000699045.2 Agrilus planipennis | reverse complement strand
CTTGTAAGTTTTTGCATTTCCAATTCTTAACCTAGGATCTGTACTCTAAATGAATAACGTTTCTTATTTTTAGAAGTATGTTAAAGAATTTAGAATAAACAATATGTATTTAAAATATACGAATTTGAAAAGTTTTCGAGTTATAGAAGTTCGAGTTACAGAATTTTGAGTGTAGATATTTTATCTGTGGCAATATTACAAAGAGGTAAAGTTTGCAAGACAATCGCCGAAAACACTCATGTTCTCATCCTTCCACTAATGTTTAGAATGGACCTCCAGAGAGGATATTGGCTACGTATTATTTCGTTAAAATGAAAGGGCTTTTCATAGAGATCACGTCTGGTGGTACATAATATAATAAAAGAGTTAATTTTTTTAACATGCTAATTTACATTGGAAAAGCTTCAATTTATAAGACAAAATGTCATGTTAGGTAAATTTAGAATACGTTTAAACAGAGATATAAGATACGAAAATAATTTAGATGTTTACTGATTTGATTTGAGGGTTAAGATAAGTTCTTCATATAACGAAACAAATAATATACAGTAAATATTAGAATTCCTGCAACAGTAAGGACACGATACTTTTTTGTTTTGTATACCGATCTTTTCAAAATGTGTTTGTATTTAAAATATACGAATTTGAAAAGTTTTCGAGTTATAGAAGTTCGAGTTACAGAATTTTGAGTGTAGATATTTTATCTGTGGCAATATTACAAAGAGGTAAAGTTTGCAAGACAATCGCCGAAAACACTCATGTTCTCATCCTTCCACTAATGTTTAGAATGGACCTCCAGAGAGGATATTGGCTACGTATTATTTCGTTAAAATGAAAGGGCTTTTCATAGAGATCACGTCTGGTGGTACATAATATAATAAAAGAGTTAATTTTTTTAACATGCTAATTTACATTGGAAAAGCTTCAATTTATAAGACAAAATGTCATGTTAGGTAAATTTAGAATACGTTTAAACAGAGATATAAGATACGAAAATAATTTAGATGTTTACTGATTTGATTTGAGGGTTAAGATAAGTTCTTCATATAACGAAACAAATAATATACAGTAAATATTAGAATTCCTGCAACAGTAAGGACACGATACTTTTTTGTTTTGTATACCGATCTTTTCAAAATGTGTTTGTATTTAAAATATATTCTCTCGATTATTATTCAGTAAATTATAAAAATTGTGTTAAATTTAACTAATAAAGAATTAATATTCTTAAAGTAATTTGAAAACTGTCAAATTTGTTTAAATAGATTAAAATTAGATGCTTATATTTAGGGTCTCTATTGCTTTTGACTATTGATACAGTTCAAGAGTATTGAAACTTATTTGAGACATTATCTGATAAGAAAATCTAACATCGATATACATATTTATTTTTTATTTTTGGAAAACGATACCAATGAATCACATTTTGACGGTTTTAAAAGGTTCTATTATTTTATCTATTGTGGATTTAAGTTCATATACCTAAAGTATTAATGTTTCAACCAACTTCAAAAAAAAAACCAGATGGTTTTCAATTCAACTCAATTTTTTGTACGTGTGCTTATGAAACCTGTCCCAAATATTTTTACCAAACATTATCTTTCCACGAATTACACCAAGATTCGTATGTGCCTCCCATATTTTAGTGACTTCCTGATAAAACTGCACAGATCTATACTACGTAAATGCTTCAAATATTTCGTCATTGAATATTAGTTTTCATCGCAAAATATTTCTGTAGATTTCGAGAAAGTAATTCATACTGTAGTGCTATTTATTTAAATTAAATCAAGGATAAAAAGTTGTCGTTTACATCTATCAACTTATTCTCTGAATATAGACCAAATTCAGAGGTAGCAAGTGTTTTTGGGACTCTCGTATTCTAGACGTAACGATGTCCATTATTTATCTGAGGAGGCAGCTTTTGCCCCAGAAGTATCAAAATAGTTTTGTTGTTCGGATTACGAATAATACCACTTAGTTTAATTTATAATAGAGATTTTAAAATATTATTATGGAGTTTGTAAAATTTTGAAACCGCTGCATTACATTTACTGCCTCCATTAAGTGGAGGCACATATTGGATGGAATTTACGTGTGGTACTTAATATAAATCATTACAGAGGAATTTACACTGAAAAGTTGATACGAAATGGAATTTACGTTTTCGGAATACAACCAACATAAATCACTTTTCTTGGCGAAAAAGAAAAGTGTTTGAAATGTGTCCTCGAAGAAGGATATTAAAAATACTGCGGATAGGAAAGGTTAGAAATGCGGAGCTTTTACATAACGTTTGAGAAAAAAGAGCATCATGATCTAACGATGCAACGGAAATGGCATGATGGAAATAAAAGCGGAAACAGAAGTAAATTTCAGCGAAAGCGGAAGCAGACACAGAAGCGGATGCAAAAGCGGAAGTATAATAATTTTAGGCTGCAGTTTAATGCAGTGGTCGTGCGACCTTTTCACGAGTATTTTGCTACAAATTTTGCATTTAGCACTTACATCGTTAACATGATGCTTTGCAACGAGCAATTCCATTTAAATTGTGTTAAAACTAATAAATTTTTACGACTTGTTATATTGTTTTAATATATTGATTTTCAAAAAGATGAAAAATAAGTTTTTGTTAAGTTTTGATAAGCTTTCACTATAAAAATGCGGAACCAGATGCAGAAGCGGATGTGAAAATGTATGCGGAACTTCTGTAATTGCGAAAATGGAAGCAGAGGTGTGTTGTAACACTACCATGAACGAGATAGGTGGGGAGGACACCTTATACATGAAAGACTAGTTAAAGGCATATTTAGAAGCAGAAGCAGGAATGTTGAGAATGACAGGTAAAAATTAAATTACTGTTCGGATATACGTGGTTAACAATGTAGTTTGCTCTAGTTTTCAAAAAATGTGAAGAACAGCTCAAAATATGAATATGTATTGCGTGTCTAACTACTTTTATAAACTGAATAGTAAATCGTCCATAAATCATTGAAAAAGTCGATATCCTAACTAGAAAGTGACCTTATCCCACAATTAGAAGCAATTTTCTACAGATGGCGTCCACACGCTGTTTAGTGACAGAGGTTTGTGATCTGTTGGAATTGTGCTGACGACATCCAATGAAATCAAAATCGCGATCTACGTGTGGCAGTTTCGACATAATACTGACCACCAGAAACTTCTGAAAAAATAATTAATTTTTTCATACTCAAAGAATAACCAAAATGCAACTGAAAATAATGATCTTAAATTTTAGACGGCTAGTTTCAAGAATTTTCACACATTATTGCTATACTCTTTCGTCAAAATTTAGTAAAAGATAACTAAAGATAGTTACGTCAGTATAAGAAGGTAATCTACAAAAAAAATGTAATCTCCATACACTGCTCGCGTCAGAGCACGTATTTTACACTTACGACTGTGAAAATCTTGAAATCTAAAATATGTAATTCTTATTTCTTGTAAGTTTTTGCATTTCCTATGAAAGACACGGAAATTAAAGTAAGAGCATACTGACGTTTGACTTTCAATTTATTGCAACTGTTTCTAAAAAGGAATATTTATTATTAAAAAGAGTAAAGAGCAAAAGGTTGTAAAATATTGTACACGTGTTGGAGTAACGGATTTATTCAAAATGTAAACCGTCATTACAGCAATAAAAAAGTACGTACTTTTTTTTTAATTTATGTATTTGTAAATACTATCTGTGCTGTTTAAAATGGGATTATAAATTAGGTGATTACGGTCTCTGACTTCTTTTTGTAAATGATATTTAATACTTTCGACAAAAAGATTTGAATGGTAAAGACAATGGTAAAACTTCCGACTCGCGGCTTTTTCGAAAATGCAACTTTTTTTTGCTGGAAATGACGTAAAATGGCCTAATTATGAAAAACTTACATGAAATAATCCGGGGGAGGACCTTTTTAACACTTTTTTTTGCAAATTAATAATCATACCTATTATCGTTTTAGTTCAATAGAACGGAAAAATAAAAATTCACGCTATCAGGATCTATTAAATGGAAGAAGCATAAAAACCATGGCGATGATGTGATATAACTTCTTATAGTCCCTATCGTATAAAGTATAAAATACAATTAAATAATGAGTATCAGCACAATACGTGATAGAGCTTATACAAATTATCGAAAAAGGTATTTTTTAGAAAGGGAACGTTTGTATAATGTCAATCATATTATAGATAAAATCTGAAACAGTGCCTTCGAGTAAGATGAATTTTACTGCTTCAGATTTAAAGAGTAATCCACTTGTTGTAAATGGTAAAATGAAGATATAACAGAACAGTGTTCATGTAAAGCAGGTTGAGGTGTTGCAAATTTACTTTATTACAACAGGTAAGTACCTAAACCTAACCTAACCTAACCTAAAAACAGTTATAGGTTATAATATACTTTAATTTTTTTTCTGTCAAAATTGGTAATGTTTTTTATAAATATGGCATTGATCAAGCTGAAGTATTTTAATGTAGATACCAATAAAAAATGTTCTTGGAAGAAATGTTTAAATAAGTAAAACACAGAACCCCTAAGGAGGTAACCAATACCTACATAATGTTTTCATCTAAACTCCTAGTTAATTTTTTTTACTCCAAATATATTATATATCATTAGGAAGCAACCAAAATACAGTTCAAATTTTTAATTACAGCCTTTTATCATAATATAAACTAACTTTTTATTTGATTTTGAACGAAAAACAGGCTCCATAGCGAATCATTTATTAATTTATTCAACTTTTTTGTTATTATAATAAAAAAATTCACTATTAACAGTACTGATTTACAAGTAAGTATAAGTTTCGCCGCTAGATAGAGCAGCCCATATGAAGGATCCCAATTCTACCTCAATATTCAAAAAACCATGTGACAGGCTCCGAATAATTATGATACACGCGTATAGAATAGTTCTAAATTGGTGATACTGTAATTTTTATCAAGATAGTATATCAAACATATAAATCAAATTAATTTTTAAAAAAGCACTACATTTTTTTTATTACGATGTAAGGTTCAATTTAAGCAAACACAGAACATCAGTGTCTGTCTGTCTTATATTAATTGATGGATTACTTGTCAAATTAATGAGAATTCTTGACAAGGAGAGCAAAGGAAAGTACACTTTTTTAAAATTGTTGTTTTTTTATCAGGACAGAGATACGCATTAATACTTGCACTTCTGCAAATATATTTTCCAATAATTCTTGCTCGTTTTTATAAGTAAACATCGATTGAAGAACATTACATTACATTTTTGATATAAAGCAAATCATTCTTTAGAATTACCTACTTAAGACGTTTGTTGGATTCAAAGCAAAAATAGTTGCACGTGATAATCACGTTCTCAAGACAAGAGGCGTCGTACCAAGTTATTATTGACAAATCCTCTTGAAATACAGAGATTGTGCAGAAATCAAACGGGCAACTTTAATTTGAAATTGTTTACCGTTTGAGCCGTAGACGCAGAGATTGGACTACGCATTCTCTATAAAAACAAAAACTTGAGAGTTTCATTCCCACCAGCCAGTGATGCTGGTGGACGGGCAGTCCCTCCGGGCTATGCCGGAAGGTTATGGCAGAAGGCCCTCTACAGCTTCCTTCCAGGAATTGTTGGAATGTGCGGGTGATGATTCGGGTGAGAAAGATGAAACGGACGAAATGAAGACAGAAGAGAATGAAATATTATTTGTGGAAAATTACTGACTCAGCATTTACCTAAGTGATATTAAGGAAACCACACAAAAACGTGGACCAAGGCAGATGGACCCGGAATTGAACTAGCGTCCTGCCGAATGCTAAGCAATGGTCTAAACCTCTAGACCACGAAGCTCGATGCATTCTCTATCTATATCTATCTATAAGGTAAATATAGGCAAAAACGTGCCGGAGAGACAAAGCGATTATGCGGCCAGTAGTTGTCTCTTTTCTAGAATTTTTACGTCAGGAGCAGAAGAATGAGGTAAAGAAAGAAGGAAAGAGACAGGTCGCATGGCCGTTTTCTCTCTTTTTAGAGAGTGGTCAATTTCATGAGAGTAATACTCAGTCCATTCTCTATGTTTATGGTTCGAGCATAAACTTGGTACTAAAACTGCAGTGGTGATCCAAAAAATTTCTATCGGATTTGAAGATTTATGTGATCGAACAGCACAAAAGTGGTTCAAGAATTTTTCTTCGGGAGATCTCAGCTTCACAGATGAAGCGCGCTCTGGGAAGACGAAGATCTTAAAATTAGTATGGTGCGCGGATGATGAAGCATATTTTAATAATTAAGGAACTGAAAACATAAACGAACTTCGACAAATATATTTAAAAATACTCAACTATTGTTTCGTCTAAAGAGCCATTATCTAGAGTACAACTATACTTTCCTAAAGTTTATGTATATACAGGTTACAAACATATTACAGGTTCAAAAGGAACGGGGTGTTATGGACACATAAGTATTTTTGGTTGTTTAGAATATATTCTTTTTTTTGTTATTAGAGCCTTCTTAATGAAGTAACTTCCAATTATTAATGTTTATATTACCGTACATATTTTGTGTGTTAGGTTAGGTGTTCTTTGAAACTGACATTCACAGAACTCTCTGTTTGTCCAATATATACGACAATTAGCTGGTAGACTCCACTTTTTTTGTATGATATCTAGTCTTCTCTTATTATTAACTAACATATAACCATATTACATTGATTTACTTTTGTTAAATTCGCTTAAAAAGTTTTTAATTTTGTAATTGCAGTTTTTAACAGAATTTGTGACTTCTTTATTGATCATACAACAGCATGTCGGACTTTATTGAGTATTTTTTCAACAATAATTTTCCAATTATATCCACACAATAACTATTGCTAATAGCTATATGTTTGATTACATTGAGTTCCGAGATGAAGTTTTGTTCTTCGAAGGGGACCGAAGATCACTAACAATTAATAAATTCAACAAATTACGGACGCAAATTCTAGGACAACGTATCTAGAACTTTGTAAAATAGTTCAATGTGAGCGATGAAATGATTCGTTTGCACAATTAAGCTGTCTTACCATTTGCTCGATAAACATTTCACGCAACGATAATGAGCCATTTTTTTGTGAGCAATTCCTATATTGCCTAGGCATTATAGGGATTCGTGAATTTGAACGTTTGATGCCAATTTAAGGCTGTAGCAATGATCAATGCAGTGTATAAACCAGACCAGTTGCCATAAATTATAGAAATGAGAAAACTCTCACTGAAACAACAATCGAATGCTCAATCCGCTACTTGATTACATTTTGATAATCAATTCAATTATCTGCTTAGTAAATTATCATATTTATTTGAGATCTAACGTAAGATTAGAAACTTTGGTAAATTCAGCGTATGGACTTTGATTTTATGGATTCAACTTCTATCTAATGTAACCTTCGTTGATGTCATTCGTGTGGGAACTACCTCACATAAGTGACTATTTTGTAGTTCATACCTTCACATTAGATATTTATCTAAAATTATAATTTTACGTATGATGTCACACTTGTCGACTATTTATAGAGTAAAATAAAAAACATATTTTAAGCACTTTCCATTGCTCATGTGGACCTAGATAAAAGTTGTTCTTTCCAAAAGAATGTCTTTTGTTGCACTATAAATTAGCTTGGCTTGGTGTAACATGTACAGTTTTGATTGATGGTGGATGCTAATACTTGTTGAAACGAATTATAGTCATAAAAAACTTGATTGAAAAACACTTACTTTCAAGAATTTTATAATGTAGCCGCTACAATATTATTTCGCCAAAATTTGACAGTCAAACCATCTGATTTATGTTAACTGTCGTATACGGTTAATCAGGGGCAGATTTGCATAAGGGCAATTATGGCCGATGTGCAGGACACCTACAAATTAAGGATTCCCATAAAACTATGTTTAAACTTAATTTATTTTTCTGTTGTCGCTACAGCCTAGTACGCCTAGTCACGGTAGTATCGAGACGTTCAAGAGGAATATCTCGAACGCCTCGGTAGTATTTACCACCTTTGGGTGAAATTTCCGATCTTGTCATAACCTACAATTTTTGACGTGACAACGTCTTATAATTCGATGGAGCCGGCTGCACGCACGAAAAAACATGACTCATGCGGCGTTACCTCGCTCTGAGGCGTTCCATTTAAGGCTTGAAGTGCAAGCGAGAGCGCGGAACGAGCGACAAAGAGGCACA
>NW_020439043.1:324204-325850 GCF_000699045.2 Agrilus planipennis | reverse complement strand
GCGTCCGCGTGGACAGCTGCTATACAATAATACATTTCCATTTACCTCCTTCTCTATATCCATACAAAATATCTATCAAACAAATAAAATTAAAATTTTCTTTTGAAAAATGAAACCATTCCATCAGTATTTTCTTATGACGTTGTCACGTTCAACTATCGTCAGTAAACCGACTTTACAGACAACCTATTTTTTCTCTCTAACCTATCCTCATATTCTTGTTTCATTTCCTATCTTATCCCCACTTATTTATGATGTATTCAACTTCGGCAAGGCAATGAAAAAACAAATGAGAAAAAAGCGATTAAACACATCGAAGAATGTCGAGGAAATCTACCTCGGCTCCTTGAAAAACGTTCTGAAATTATTTTTAAATGTTTTTTTCCCCGGAAATCGATAAAATGCTTTAAAAAATTTGTAAGTATTTTGTATTAATTTTCTATAGGTGTTACCAATTTACCTGCCCCAACAGCAGAGACCCCAACTGACTTGTGCCTATGGACGTCTAATAGTTAAATCCGGAGTTGGATAAATTGTAGAAAAAGTATGTACATGTACCACCTGATATATTCAAAATTAACGCAAACAGTTTATATTGTTTATACATCTACAAAGAATACATTTACTAAAGAAAGTACAATCAAAACCGTTTACTACGACATCGTTTAACACAACATACCGGTTATATTGACCAAAATCATAGGTTCCGGCTTAATTCTATTAGACCGCCTTATAAAAAACACTGGTTTTTACGACATTGCTTATTATGACATATCTCTTTAAGCGACTACATTTAACTGATATTTACGGAGAATTATATCTGTTAGAACAACCAGCAGTTATCCAAGCTAATACATATGTTCCCATAACAAAATCACGCCACGCATCGCAAGATATCATGGCGTGTTTCGCACATATTGCAGCATCAGCTAATTTAATTTATAAATACAGTTGCATCTTCACCTTTACTGTCCTTTTACTTTTAAGACTTTTTATGTCTGATTAGCTGCCGCCCATAGGGTATTGCTAATAAGTAATTGTCCAAAAGTGTTTCTTAGGAATAAAGTTTGTTTAAAAGATTTTGAGTTCTTTTTAAAAAACAAAAGTTCCGAGAAGAAACCAAAACTCTAGTTTGTAATATTTGGGTATCTGTTAGTACGTAAACTTTAATTTGACCTGGTCCAGCATTATCCTACCCTACCATAAAGTTTTGTAAAGGCATTCTTTTGTTATATGTCACATAGGGTCAATACTGAAATTTCCAAATTGGTTGTTATTGGAAATATGCTGTATATTTTATTAGTATACCTGCTTGAACCCTTGAATCATTTACTTTGTATTGTATCTACCCATCAGGCTAAAAACAAGTTTGATAGAATTGTCAACATAAATGTACATTTTGGGCAGTCAATAACTCAGTTCTCTTATAGACTCGCTGGATAGATATCCATTTCATAATGGCAATACATTTTTATAAAAGAGTTTCATATAAACTCGCTGGATAAGCATTATCCTTTCAATTGTTAGTATAAGAATAGTGTAAATAATAATAAAAAGTAAAAGGTACACGAGTTTTTATTGGTCCTTCGAACAACAAATTATTAAATGTGGTACGTCAGTACAACCGTTCGAGATAAGTGATAAAA
>NW_020439043.1:310980-322371 GCF_000699045.2 Agrilus planipennis | reverse complement strand
GAAGAAGTAATCGAAGCTGTAAATGGTTATTTTGAGGAGCTTGACGAATCAGTCTATAGAGATGGCATTAATAGACTGGAACACCGCTATGAGAAATGTATCAGCCTTGGAGGAGATTATGTTGAGAAATAAAAAAAAAAATTTTTTAAAAACCTTGTTTTTCTTGGTCAGGCCGGAAACTTATCAATCCACCCTCGTATGCTAAAGTTTAAGAACAAAGTACATTTTAATTTTTATATCATTCCTTCTCACAATTATCGACATTATTTTCTTTAAAAGTCATGACAAGTTCATATGTATGACAGAAAATTTTAGGATTTAAGACAATTATTGTATCGGTAAATAAATTTCTGCTTAGATGAATTATTAAAAAAAAACGTAAGTATCAGATTAAATGTGCAAAGCTAAGACTTAACACGCAAGTCTAAGACGAAGACCGAGGTATTTCAGTAAGACTAAGACCAAAACCGAGTAATTTCGGCTAGACCAAGACTACGATCAGTAAGAAAAAGACCAAGACTAAGACTAGAAGTATTTAAGTAAAACCATGACCATGACCGAATAAGCAAAACCAATACCAAGACTAGGACAGTTTTGGTCTTAGTTTTACTTTGCTCATCACTAATTCTGATTGCTATCATCATACTTTTTACCCCCTTATTTGGTCTTTTTTTTATTTATTTTTTTTATCCCATAAATAGAAAATCGATGTACTTTTATATATCACCACGAATAAGTATTCATGTGTTTTACTCTATTAGAATAGATTATACCACGAGCCTATTATGATGAGTCAAGAGGTGTATCTATAGTTTTAATTATGTTTATCAGAATCTTAACGTTGTTAAACTACAAAAATATAATCAATTTCAATTATCTATTTGTTTTCTATAAAATAAGTGAATGCGTATGCCTTTGATTATGAAGCGGGATCTTTTTTCATAGGAAAGTGATGTAGTGATTCATTTTAAATTTATATATATAGCAAAAGTAAACAAAAACGTGTCAAGTTTAGGGTCTATTGTAATTCTCAGAATATCTGCTACTGAACCTAAGGAGTTTATTGATGCAGATAACTCTATTGCAATTTGTGCACCAGCTACGGAAGATGATATTGTACCATAAGTTGAAGAGGAAAATGACGAACAGGAAGAGACTGAAGAACAATTTGCAGTGCCAACTTTGAATGATGATCTCAATGCGGTCAGTGTATCACGAAAAATTGGTTTTTATTCTAATGAACAGTTTCATATGCAGGGAAATTATGATGATACATTAATTAAAATTAAACGTGAACTACAAAGTCTGTACGCACGACAGAAGTGTTCCAAACAGACTAAAATTCCAGATTTTATTAATATAGAAAAANTAAAAAAAATATAATATAAAAACAGCATCGATTTTGTTAATAAGTAAAGCCTAAAATCGTATTTGATAAGGCTTAAATAAGAGTTATTATATTGAGAATATTTAGAAGAGAATTGTTTTTGACTCTAGCAAAGGAAAAAGAAGGAAATCTTTAAATCTAAAATTTCCCTGAAGTTGATTTGTTCTTAATTTTTTAGTAGATATTTATGAGAAATTAAATACAATAAAATTGGTAGGGTATTTCCGATTACAAAATTTGGCGTTTTCCCCATTTCTGATGAAACGACTATACATTTCCTTTCGAAATAACGATTTGACCTTTAAATGACCTTGAAATCCGAGCTCGAGCCCAAAGCTTCCAGTTGAAAATATATAACTTTTGATTAAAACATTAATGAAATAATGAGATTCAATTAAAATATTTTGGGCATTCCCTCCACTGCTAGAGCCAAGAATATGTACTTCCATTAAAACGTAACTTAAACTGCAAATAATCTTGAATATTAAGGTCAAGGTTACACTCAAGGCCACCTACCCATCTTACCTTCGAATACATACAATGTTTTCACCATTGCTGGCATTTTTTATGTCGCAGAAGAAAGAATGCATCGCCTCAACACATTATTTATCGCGTTTATAATTAATACTAGTTTCTACCCACGGCTTCGTCTGCGTTGATGTCCTAAATAAGCTCATAAGCTAATTTTTCCAGCCTTCGGGAATAGATTTTTTTTCTAGATAAAAGGTACCCTATGTCCTTTTTTACCCCTAACAGTGTGTCTACAAAATATCATAATGATCGAGTGACTAGTTGAGGCGTGAAATGAAAGGAACAGATTTTTTCGAAATAATTTTACTGCTCGTAAGTAAGTAAACACCTTTTTCATGATAACAATTATTTTTTTCCCTATTCCGTAAATCACCAATTACAGTATCGCTTCCCAAAAAATGCGTGCATGAACAGAACATGCAATAAATATTTATGTTTGAAGCTGCTAGTAGAACTCATTTGCGAAGAATATTGGGTACTTTCACCCCGAAGTTACGAAAGGATGGAGTTGATACCAATATCCTGCTTCTATGGAAAAACCACGACTAAAAATGATATACTGTAAAATAGTTTAAAAATGCGAAGAAAAATAAAAATGTCTTGTAGAGTGGTTTATTAAGATCTCTATTTTGAATGATAAGCAAAAGTAAAAATGTACCCGAAATAATTTGGTGTCGCACCTACAGGCAACGGGGAACAGACATAAGCTATTTGTTGAATTTTGATATTGGGACAAGGAAGAAGAAGGGAAGGGGCGTAAACTGGTACATCATAAAAATAATTGAATGTATAAAAATGGACAATTTAGAGTCTAAAAGATGACCGAGCGGCATGGCCTAGAGGTTTAGAAAATTGCTTATAATTCGGGAGGACGCCGATTCGATTCCGGGTGATCCAAGTTTTTCTGTGGTTTCCTTGGATCACTTAGGTGAATGCTGAGGCAGTAATATTCCACAGATAATCTTTCACTCTCTTCTGTCTTCATTTCGTCCGTCTCATCTTTCTCACCCGAATCACCACCCACCCATTCCCACGATTCCTGAAGGCAGGCTGAAGAGGGCCTTCCGCCCTACCTTCCGGCATAGTCCGGAGGGACTGCCCGCCCACCAGCATTACTGGCTGGTGGGAATGAAACACCCAAAAGTTTTTTTTTTAGTCTAAAAGATGCGTTTACAGATTTGAATACAATTTTTGCGAAAAATATTGCTAGTATTGTATTTGGAGAAATGAATTCAATCATTAATTCTTTAAGATCAATTCCATTAATAACAACATGTTAAATATTTATGTAACATCTCAATATGATTCAATTCTATTTAATCAACTTTTTTAGTGAAGAAAAATTTCATTCATTTCTACACGAAGGATCGGGCATCATCATAAGAAACATAATGAATTTAGAAAATTTATTGTCTACTTAGTTTGAATGTTATGTTATATGATTGAATCCCGTATTAATTAAATAAGTGAATGTTGTGTAAATCTGCTTACAGTTAATGTAATTATTTTCCCGTAGCTGGCGAGACTATTTTCCGTTGCAAACTTGATTTTTATGTAGGGACGACAGACAGATATTATTGATAATATGAAAAGGTACTCAAACCGACCAGGGGCAAGGACAAGAAAACAATGTAGGGACTCCAAACTATAGTCAGATACTAACAAATTTCACAGATATAACATTTCAAAAACATTAATTGTACTGTGACTGACATGTATTCTCCACGTACGATTGCGGTGCAGTCTTGAGTTGGAAAACGCAAGAATACAGAATTTCAACACATGTTAGAGCTCATATGTTGATTATCTTTCGCCACTGCAAACCCACAAAATTTTTCTAAATTCACCGCACTATTAGTGTTCACGTGTTGGTCACATACAAATACAGGGTAGCTCAGTAAGCGCGCCTTGCTCTCTGGCGGTTTTGCCGTTTGTTTCCAATAAAAGTGTTCCTGGTCAAATGATCCATCTACGAATAATAATTGCAGAGATTTCGGACCTCCGGATATACCGGAAGTATACATCAGCTGCCTTATTTTAAATGGAACACGCTGTAAATTATTACATCTTTGAATTCAGTATCGATTTTAATGTCCAGTTTGTTAACCATAGTTTTTGCCTGTACAGTATCGTTTTGGAGTTATTAAATAATTCCTAGAAAAATTGACGTTTGTACTACCTTATAAAAAATTTAATATCTCGATAAAAAGATGCGCTTGTCGCTGTTGAAAAGAGCATGAAACGCACTTGGCTTTCCATCCAAAAATTTATTTCAAAGCACATTAAATCATTTCACTAGTAATGTTCAAATTGTAAATGTTTCAAATAAAGATAACTCATTTTTTTCAAATGGGAAGCTAGGTTCATTTTCACATCGTCAGATGCAAAATTAAATTCTCTTTCGACTTTATTAAGGCATATTAGGGTCTACGCTTGACAGTTTACAAAATAATTGCAATTTGTTAATTATTCTGTAATGTGCAGAGGAAACGGATAGATCCTAAGCGGCATGGGCATACCGATAACACATTCTATCATATTTATTCGAAATATTGATAAAATTACTTGAACCCTACACATCACAAATATTTGAAAAAAATGAGTTATCTAAGTTTGAAACATTTAGAATTTGAACATTAGTAGTGTAATGATTTAATGTGCTTTGAAAGAGATTTTTAGATAGAAAGTCAAGTGCGTTTCATGCTCTTTTCAACAACGACAGCCGCATCTTTTTATCGAGTATAATTGCCGAGATATTAAAATTTTTGTAAGGTACTACAAACGTCAGATTTTCTAGGAATTACTAAACAACTCCAAAAATATACCGCGCAGGCAAAAACTATGCTTAAGAAACTGGACATTAAAATCGATACCCAATTCAAAGATGTAACAATATGCAGGGTGTTCCATTTAAAATAAGGCAGCTGATGTATACTTCCGATATATCCGGAAGTCCGTCATCTCTGAAATTAGTTTCTGCAGATGGACCATTTGACCAGGGACATTTTTTATTAGAAACATTTTCTTCCAGTTTTAACAGCAAGACCACTAGAGAGCAAGGCGCGCTTATTGGACTACCCTGTATATGTGTACACTTAAAGGTTTCAATAGTAAATATTTGATATTCCTCAAACGTCAAAAATTTATACTAAAATAAAATGCAATAAACTGTGACGGTTTATATTTTTTGCGATGATACTTTTATATAATTAATTAGATTTCTCCTGATGTCTGGGCATTTGCAATTTATTTAAACATCATCTTTATTAAGAGTGATAAGATAATGATTTTTTAAGCATATTTTTTTATTTTCAACCTTTGAACGAATTTTAAGACGTCTATTACGCTGCTGCTAGAGATGATTAGTGAAAATCACAGCTGTATTTAAGATTGACGTCAAGACTGAATTCAGTTAAAAAGTAATCAAATCATAAATTCCATAAAAACAGAAGCGAACATAAAATAATAGGCACTTGTAAGGTCCTCTTCTTGCAGTGATAAAATGAACTGTTCTCGTGAGATAAGGCATAAACTAAATGATTTTTACTTAAGATTAGGAGCGTTTAAAAGACCTTGAGCAAAGTCACGCGAAAGAAAACCTTTATCGTATAGTATCGTCGTTTGAATTTTTAATTTGTTTCGCAAAAAATAACTACATTCTCTTCATTGTTTTAGCTGATAGGAAAATATTTTCGTACATGTATTTGTGATATATGTTATCACTGTTGGTATTTTTTATAGCAATTGTTTTTACCGTTGCTGTTTCACGAAAACGTAAATTTTTAAAGTCATTGTTCTCGAAGTGCCTATAGATATTACCTAAGTACCTCAAAATGTGACAATTTACTCGTACATATCTCGGTTATGACAATCGTCAAATTAAATAACATGAAAACTTCGTCGTCAAAAGCCCACAGTTGTCTTCCAAAATTTGTATTCAATAGACCAGGGAATATATTATCACGTTATCAGCAATCACAAAAATTCTTGACTTAAAACAGTAGTTTATAAGTACATTATGCAATAAATAGAATCGGAAAACAAACTATCGCAGTATCAGTCGGGATTTAGGAATGGATATAGTTGTGAAACTGCATTTCAGTACCTATGTATTGAACGAAAGGCAAAAGAAGTGGGATGAAAAAATGAATACAATTTTAGTGTATTTAGATTTGAAAAGGGCGATTCAAATGATTAACAGAAAAATATTAATAAAGAAACTGGAAGGATATGATATCAGGGGTACGGTATAGCAGCTACAGAGCCGGGCAAACTCGGATCTTTTGCATCCCGAGTGATCCTCAAGGTTAACCAAGTAGCTCCTCATTGATCCTGCGAGTGCGAGTGAGATGAATCTTTCCTTTTCTTATCCCTTCCATTTCGTAGATAAGACCCCTCTTCCATAGCCAAACCCAATAGTTTTGGGAACGTAGTAACGAAAATTTTCGTAGGTATTATTTAAGTTGCGTGAGTGGCTTCACTCGTCTACGGGATGAAGGGGCTTGATATGGGAGTGGAAGGGAGAAGAAAAAGACAAAACAAAATTATTCATTACTGCTTACTCTTTCGTACTCATTGAAGGGTATGGAGTGACTCAAACTAACCTCATGTAGCGGCTCCTGCGAAGTTAAAATTTGCCCGGCTCTGGTATAGCAGATACCCAGAGGAGGGCGAGATGGGCGGAGGGAATTTCATCAAACGAAAACGTTGATTACGGTGTGCCACAAGGTAGCATACTGGGACCACTGTTATTTATCTTACAATGTTAACGACATAGGAAACGCACTGAATACCTGCAAAATTCATATGTTTCCATACGATACAATAATATGTTATTCAAGCAGAGATAAAACAAACGTTCAAGAAACAATAAATAAAGAAATGGAAGGCGTCAATAGATTTAAACTCAATATACAAAAAACGAAAGTAATGCTAATAGGACCAGATAAAATTGAATTGAAGAACAAAATAGTCGTAAAAATAGAAAATAACTTAACAGAACAAAATAATTCGAAGTGATCAGTATTCTGTCGAAACTGCCAGACGCGGATCGCGATTTCGATCTTTTTGGATCTCATAAGCGCGTCGCAGGCAGCTCCAACAGAACACAGACCAACCTTTACCTGCTGTCTTAACAGCGCGTTTTCGAAAATACCACAAATGGCGTGGTGAGCGTCATCTGTAGTACGATGCTACATTTGAGGATTACGTATGCTCCAGCAAGGTCCATTTAAAATATGAATATCTACTTGCTGAAACTAATCCCGGAGTAGCTCATCTCAACGTGATAGGCGCCTAACAGAATTAGTAAGCACAACCAAATACTTATAAATAATAAAAATAAAAATAATTTTTGACAAGTTGCACCGTTCCAGAGAATGATTCTGCCCTCTGATGATTGAGTAATAGATATCCGTGTGTTCGATTTTCAATTCACCTGTATGATGTTTACAAATTAATCATCTTTTAGAGCTCTTTTCGTCAAATAGCTTAACCGCCGAAACAAATGTCAATTCTTTTATTACACAGTGATTCAATATTAGATATTTAAAAATGAATTCAATTTACCGTGATTTTGTACAAGATTAATAAGGCGATTAGTTTTTTACGCAAAAGCTTCCACACTTATTGTCTATTATCCCAGTCTTAGTGTTGGTCCAGCTATGCTCATCACTACTATAAAGATACAAATGACTCTTGAAAACTTGCTTGCCTGATTAATTTCACTGTAACTCTGCAGATATTATATGAATATATGTATAAGACTACTTTTTTAATTGTTCATTTGTTCATTGATTATCAATTGCTGTTCGTTAGTCTCGCTAAAACTCGAGAACGGATGGACCAATTTGGCTAATTTTGGTCTTCCAGAGAAGGTTCAAAAGGTGAATAAATATGAAAGTTGTTAACTATCTTTCACATTATTTTTATGTAGATTGATATATCTTAAGTTCTGTCACAAATTAAATTTCTGAACGCTACCATAACATTTGACATTTGATAACCAAGTTTATTTTATACAAAAGTTTTGGTCTTTTATTTATCTATTGAGGCACTACGAAGTCTGCCGGGTTATCTAGTAACATAATAATTGCATTAATTATATATAATTATAAATAGTTTCCCGCAGGCGAAATCGCGGGTCAAAGCTAATATTAAATAATTCGTTTTTGTAACGTACATCATATATGCCTAAACAATATATTGGGTTCGGATTCATAGAGGTGAAAAATCACAAGGATCACGCATTTTAGCTATTAACTAACGAGTATTTTGGTAGCAAACAGCATTTTCTTGGCTGCATTTCACCAATTTTTGTTCTAAGTTTATGCTCACCAGAGTAGTTCGTAAAAAAATCAATTTCTGTTATTTATAAGGACAGCGTTTCCAGTTGATGTTTTTGACTTTTATAAGATCAGTAATTTTATGGGCGTTTCTGTTAAAAATATAATTAACCTTACGTTTATGTAAAATCGCAATTAGTGAAAGTTGTTTTAAATATCCCATTTTATTTGGTTTACATTTTGTAATAGGCAGGCTAATTGCGTTATTCTTTTTAAAAGAAACCAATTATAAGAATCTCCCGCTACGAAAATATCACTTCCAAGTTAAATTCACAATATAGATAATAATATTAAAGTTCAAGAGAAACCTTTTTAAGTTCAATAAATAAAAAAGATAAAAACAAATTAATACTAAGTAGATGGTTATTAAAAGGTAAATGGTTTTTACTTTCGAATGGAATTAAATAAAAAGAAATACCGTGATCATTCGTGTACCTAATAAAAATTAATTTTATTTCGTTTGTTGTTTGGTAGTATTTATAAAAACACTTTTCCTATGAAAAATGGGTTACGATGTAGACATTTCAAAACAAATAATATGAAGCACCATGGTCATAATAATCTAATCCGGTCCTTTATATTCTAGAGGGTTCGAAAATCTTCTTTTAGAGTTCCGTCAAATGGGGCGATCCGAAAAAACATGGTGAAGATGAGGCAAAATTCTTCATAGCCTCTAATGTAGCGTACCGAGCAATTGTGGATTTTTAAAATCAGATAATTGAAATAAATGGGAATCTTGTTGAATATGAACATGCTTTTAATCCTGATCACACTTTCAAATTCGGAAAGAACAAGTCGAAAAGCGAACCATCAGAATTTGTGTACACGGAATGCCAGTTGAGGCAAATGCTGCCAACATAATCATGCAGCAACAAATTTTAATTCCGAAATTCACTTCTTCGATATCTATTGCTTTCTTACAAACTTCTAGTTTACATTCATTATCTTATTTTAAGATCTTTGCTGGAGTTGTTAAATTCCTGTGCGCCTTAATACGAAGTTATAGCAGTGCTCTGGGTTTAATAAATTGATAAGCACTTGTCTATAATTACTGAAGAGAAGAAGCTGACCTAACTAAATAGTAGCTAAACCTACCAATAGATTTATTTTCTAAGACATTGTTAAAGCAATAATCTTCCTGGAAATACCTAACAATTCAAAATGTTGCATATTGATTCTAGAATATTGAATTATTCTTATTGGAAAGTTAAGGGTTAAAAGGTACTGTATAGTAACGAATAATTATTTAAAACTGTTAATCCTTCCTTTAAAGGTATCTAGGAAGTCAAATAAGTCAGGACCGAAGGAGTAATAGAGATATAAAGCAGAGGAAAGCGCAGGGTCGAGTAGCCTTCAATAAAAAGAAGCTACTTCTCTGCTCGCGAACGATTAATTTAGAAATTCGAAAAAGATTGTTAAAGGTGTATGTTTGGAGCCCGGCGCTGTACGGGTGTGAAACATGGACGGTGAGCACAACGGAAAAGAAAAGGTTAGAAGCGTTCGAAATGTGCTGTTATAGGCGAATTATGAGAATAACGTGGATAGCGAAGGTTAGAAATGAAGAGGTATTAGAAAGAATAGGAGAACAGAGGATTCTATGAATGTCAATAAAAAATAGGCGAGGTAGTTTGGTAGAACACATTCTCAGGTATAAAGGTCTAGTCAGAGACATATTAAAGGAGTTAAAAGGAGTAGAGGCAGACCTAGATTAGATTAATGTTCGCAAATAGTTAAGGATGTGCTATGTTCTAGTTTTAGCGAAATGCAAAGATTAGCTCAGAAAAGGAAAAAGTAGAGATGCGTGTCCAACCAGTCTTAGGGCTGACGAACTTATGATGATGATGAATCCTTTAGTATCCCTCTATCCTACCAAAAGCTCTCAGTAACTACATGTCTTACGTGCAAATGTAAACTATTCTATGTCATCATCAACATAAAATCTTCACCCCAAAGAATAGCGGAACACGTACCTCCACTTCCTATCGTCAGTCAATTTTTGCATTTTTCCAAAACTAGAACAACCTACGTCTCCATTTTCGAACAATAAAGTAAACCAGATCTTCCTCTATTGCTATTAACTCCTGTCTCTATTTCTAATAAATCTCTAAGTAACGTTTCATTTCTAAGACTGTGTCCAACCAAATTATCCTGCCGATTTCATATTGACTTCCATGATGCCGTCAGTTCTCCTACTCTTTCTAATAGGTCCTCATTTCTAGCCTTTTTTATCCATGGTGTTTTTATTTATATAGCTCAAAACAATAAAAATGACATTCTGTGAGATAAAATTGATCAGTAAATTTTCCGCTATGGGGGCGTCCTTTTCATTCGTAATAAAAGTTAATAGTGATGACCAAAGGGTAAAACAAGAAAGAACTGATTTTAATAAAGTTGGTTTGCAAGTTTCGAAATTGTTATTTGATCTTCTTACTGGTTTATATGAGGCTACAGTGTAGTAGAATTTAGCAAAATATCAAATTGTCAATTTTCAACAGCACTAGCATTTTTAGCTCTCTCGAACTTTTTTCATTGTTGGGCGTTCATAAGTGTCAGAAGTAAATAGTACTGTGCACAACTATTATTACCAAGTTTAACGACAGATGATAAGGTTTATGAACCAGTCAAAATATTCCATTTGATAATGTTCAGACTTCATGTCTGTTGTATGTTTATTATAAGTTTAGGCTATCAGTCGCTATATAATGTGATAATGTGATAATAATAATTTCCTTTGCAAGGAAAGTCACTTATAAAGTTTATGGATGCAATTTCAAAGAAAGAATGGTATAAAGCGGAATTTCATCAAAATGCTTTTTTGTATGGTTTGGATCATACATAACTTACCCCATTTGAACATGTTGTTTTTTAGTAATTAAACTTTCGATATAGTATAGCTACTTTTTAGTCTATACATCGAGGATGCGATCAACATCATTAAAGATAGTACAACTGTAGGGATAGATATACGAGGGTGGATTGATAAGTTTCCGGCCTGACCAAGAAAAACAAGGTTTTTAAAAAATTTTTTTTTTTATTTCTCAACATAATCTCCTCCAAGGCTGATACATTTCTCATAGCGGTGTTCCAGTCTATTAATGCCATCTCTATAGACTGATTCGTCAAGCTCCT
>NW_020439043.1:301935-307434 GCF_000699045.2 Agrilus planipennis | reverse complement strand
GTGGAATGAGAATAAAACGGATGGTCTAAAACGTCTTTAAAGCATGCGATACGACGATTTATGACCTTTTCAGAAGCCTATCTCTAACCGTTTCTGACATGGCGATCCGAAAAAACATGGTGAAGATGAGGCAAAATTCTTCATAGCCTCTAATGTAGCGTACCGAGCAATTGTGGATTTTTAAAATCAGATAATTGAAATAAATGGGAATCTTGTTGAATATGAACATGCTTTTAATCCTGATCACACTTTCAAATTCGGAAAGAACAAGTCGAAAAGCGAACCATCAGAATTTGTGTACACGGAATGCCAGTTGAGGCAAATGCTGCCAACATAATCATGCAGCAACAAATTTTAATTCCGAAATTCACTTCTTCGATATCTATTGCTTTCTTACAAACTTCTAGTTTACATTCATTATCTTATTTTAAGATCTTTGCTGGAGTTGTTAAATTCCTGTGCGCCTTAATACGAAGTTATAGCAGTGCTCTGGGTTTAATAAATTGATAAGCACTTGTCTATAATTACTGAAGAGAAGAAGCTGACCTAACTAAATAGTAGCTAAACCTACCAATAGATTTATTTTCTAAGACATTGTTAAAGCAATAATCTTCCTGGAAATACCTAACAATTCAAAATGTTGCATATTGATTCTAGAATATTGAATTATTCTTATTGGAAAGTTAAGGGTTAAAAGGTACTGTATAGTAACGAATAATTATTTAAAACTGTTAATCCTTCCTTTAAAGGTATCTAGGAAGTCAAATAAGTCAGGACCGAAGGAGTAATAGAGATATAAAGCAGAGGAAAGCGCAGGGTCGAGTAGCCTTCAATAAAAAGAAGCTACTTCTCTGCTCGCGAACGATTAATTTAGAAATTCGAAAAAGATTGTTAAAGGTGTATGTTTGGAGCCCGGCGCTGTACGGGTGTGAAACATGGACGGTGAGCACAACGGAAAAGAAAAGGTTAGAAGCGTTCGAAATGTGCTGTTATAGGCGAATTATGAGAATAACGTGGATAGCGAAGGTTAGAAATGAAGAGGTATTAGAAAGAATAGGAGAACAGAGGATTCTATGAATGTCAATAAAAAATAGGCGAGGTAGTTTGGTAGAACACATTCTCAGGTATAAAGGTCTAGTCAGAGACATATTAAAGGAGTTAAAAGGAGTAGAGGCAGACCTAGATTAGATTAATGTTCGCAAATAGTTAAGGATGTGCTATGTTCTAGTTTTAGCGAAATGCAAAGATTAGCTCAGAAAAGGAAAAAGTAGAGATGCGTGTCCAACCAGTCTTAGGGCTGACGAACTTATGATGATGATGAATCCTTTAGTATCCCTCTATCCTACCAAAAGCTCTCAGTAACTACATGTCTTACGTGCAAATGTAAACTATTCTATATCATCACCATAAAATCTTCACCCCAAAGAATAGCGGAACACGCACATCCACTTCCTATAATCAGTCAATTTTTGCATTTTTCCAAAACTAGAACAACCTACGTCTCCATTTTCGAACAATAAAGTAAACCAGATCTTCCTCTATTGCTATTAACTCCTGTCTCTATTTCTAATAAATCTCTAAGTAACGTTTCATGGCTAAGACTGCGTCCTACCAACCTATCCTGCCGATTTCATATTGTCTTCCATGATGCCGTCTGTTCTTTTACTCTTTCTAGCCTTTTTTATCCATGGTGTTTTTATTTATATAGCTCAAAACAATAAAAATGACATTCCGTGAGATCATTCCAATATTTGAGCAGGTATATTTGAAATGTCGTTTAGAAAATGGGATTTTATCTTTTGAGAGATGAAAATCAGGATTTATATATTCATATGTAGCATGGTATAAGCAACGATGTAATATCTTATTTAACTTAAAAAGCTAATGTTAATAAAATTTATGAGTTCGAATTGGAGAAATAAAATTGATCAGTAATAAAAGTTAATAGTGATGACCAAAGGGTAAAACAAGAAAGAACTGATTTTAATAAAGTTGGTTTGCAAGTTTCGAAATTGTTATTTGATCTTCTTACTGGTTTATATGAGGCTACAGTGTAGTAGAATTTAGCAAAATATCAAATTGTCAATTTTCAACAGCACTAGCATTTTTAGCTCTCTCGAACTTTTTTCATTGTTGGGCGTTCATAAGTGTCAGAAGTAAATAGTACTGTGCACAACTATTATTACCAAGTTTAACGACAGATGATAAGGTTTATGAACCAGTCAAAATATTCCATTTGATAATGTTCAGACTTCATGTCTGTTGTATGTTTATTATAAGTTTAGGCTATCAGTCGCTATACAATGATGATAATCCTTTGCAAGAAAAGTCACTTATAAAGTTTATGGATGCAATTTCAAAGAAAGAATGGTATAAAGCGGAATTTCATCAAAATGCTTTTTTGTATGGTTTCGATCATACATAACTTACTCCATTTCATTATGTTATTTTTTAGTAATTAAGCTTTCGATATGGTATTAGCTTTTCAATCTATACATCGAAGACGCGATCAACGTCATTAAAGACAGTACAACTGTAGGGATAGATATACAGGGGCAAAAGATTAGTATGCTTAGATTTGCAGATGATATAGCAGTATTAGCATCTAGCAAGGAGGACCTAGAGATAGCTTTAAATAAAATGGAAGCGGTACTGACAGATCAGTACTGTATGAAAATAAATAAAAGTAAAACTAAAATACTGGTATGCAAGGGAAGAAAAAGTAGGGAAAGAGCGAATATAAAGATAGGAGACGAAAAATTAGAAGAAGTGGCTGATTTTAGATACCTAGGAAGTCAGATAAGTGAGGACGGAAGGAGTAGTAGGGATATAAAGCACAGGATAGCGCAGGGTCGTGTCGCCTTTAATAAAAAGAAGTCACTTTTATGCTCGCGAAGGGTTAATTTAGAAATTCGAAAAAGGTTGTTGAAGGTGTATGTTTGCAGTGCGGCGCTGTACGGGTGTGAAACATGGATAGTGGGCGCGGCGTAAAAGAAAAGGTTAGAAGCGTTCGAAATGTGGTGTTATAGGCGAATGGTGAGGATAACGTGGATAGAAAATGTTAGAAATGAAGAGGTATTAGAAAGAATAGGAGAGCAGAGGACTGTATGGAAGTCAATAAGAAATAGGTGAGGACACCTTCTTAGACATGAAGGTCTAATCAGAGACATATTAGAGGCAGAAACAGGAGTTAGGAGGGGTACAGATAGACTTAGATTAGATTAGTGTTCGCAAATAGTTAAGGATAGGGGTTGTTCTTGTTTTAGGGAAATGCGAAGTTTAGCTCAGGATAAGAAAGAGTGGAGATACGTGTCAAACCAGTCTTAGGACTGTCGACCTTATGGCTACTAGGAATCTACGGCTAATCTGTCTACGCCAAGATAATAGTAAATGCAATAATGATTTTTGAGGTTACTTTTCTTCAGAATATCATAATCAAGAAACATGGATGCGCAGTCCATTTTTGAGTGATTTTGTAAATATCGATTACCTTCTTCTTCTTGACGATAATGTAACTGACATGAGATTCAAAATAAGTATTGCGACATGCATTTAATGCAAAGAATATTAGCAACTTTTGGTGGAGTAACGTTGATGCTTATTTTGAACAAAAACTACAGTGCAGTAGAACAACTTAGTATTAAAAATGAGCAATATATCGAAATTGCAAATTTTGAATCGCACTAACATTTTTGGCTCTATCGAGTTTTTTGTTAACCAAAAAAAATCGCTTTTGGCATACTCCATCACATTTTGACAGATCAATTCGGTTGTTGAATAAGCCTCAAAATTATTATATTGTTGAAATTGTGGTGCATTGGCTTTCTACAGCTATTTGTAATAAATAAACACACAAAACAATTGACAATAGTATGGGTACCTAATCCTAATTATTTCCTCTTTATAACTATAATGTTCCCATTGAAATGGGTTCTGTCAGGCAGACACACAAACAAAATGCAGCTTAGATGACTTCTGGTAACCTCCTCGTCATGTTTGCAAAGTCTCATCGAAATTGGTTCTGCCGTTTCAGTGATTAGCCGATATAAACAGTCAGACAGACACATAGAGAGATAAAAAAAAATTAAGGATCGTTTCTGTCTTAGTAACCAGGACATACACTTAAAAAGACACTCAATATGCACATTGTATATGTAGATTATAGATTAGAATGATTACATACATTGTATAGATTGTATACATAGCTTTTGACCACAAATTATTATTTACGTGATTTGAAGCTATCATATTTGAATTTCGTAACCCTTCACAACCAAATTGGCAAATTAACACATTATAACTTTTAATTTCCTATTTCATATAAACTCTGTTTGTCAAAACAACACAGTTTGTAGGAATAATATCTTCTATTGCTTCTTGGGCTTCCCCTTACTTACGTAAACTGTTTGCTGCGGAACTTTTTACGTATATCTACCACAGATTCAAACCGCAAGATTTTTTTATGAATTTCAAGCGTACGCGTGTTATTTGGCAATGAACCTGTGCGAAATATTGATTTCGCGGAATTGACTAATCATACACGAGATGACTACTTAAAAAGTACGTGTAAGTCATAATTATTGTTATATTAAACTTAGGTATAAATACCTGTATTTTCCCGACTCCAAAATGAATCAAACAAGTAGGTACCTATAAATCTTGCATAAGTCATAATTCAGTGAATCAAGCAGTAGGTAAAATTACAGAATGTACGGAGATGAACAAACAAGCAAATTATAAAATATTGGAAAACGTGGCCACATTATAATATACAAAGGTTGTATTAATTTGATAATAATAAATTTTCAGTTCGAAAATTTTCAATATTTGTAGATAGAGTCCAATTAGAATTGACGTTGCTTGGTTGGATTATAGGCGTGCGCTGGCTAAAAAATAGTTACGGGGCTCTAGTGATACAACATAACGGAAACAAAAGCGGAAACAGAAGTAAATAGTATATTTCTGCAGAAGCGAAAACAAGAGCTGATGCGGCAACGGAAGTATAATGATTGTAGGTAATTCTTTAATGCTGTAGTCGTGTGCCGTTTTTGCGAATATTTTGTTACAGATTTTGCATTTCGAATTTGCATCGTTTTTATCAACACAATAATTCCAAAAAGGACTTCTTTCTAGCTTCAAAATTGCACTTTTAACTTAAAACATACAACACTGAACAAACACTAGTTATACAAACTAAATAAACGCTACAACTGTGTTAGTATTTTCGAAATAAAGTTATTAGCAGAATTGTTAAAACGTCAGAAACGTTTTTAGGTTAAAGTAGGGAACCAATATAAAAATAAAATTGGGACATACGAAATGTAGGGTTGTTCGGAAAGTCATTTCGTTTTTTCCCGACAGAGGATTTAATTGTATTCTTTTGCACCCAACTTCACATTTAAGCCGTATAATTTTTATATGCTTTGAGAGCTCATATAGCAAGGCTTGTGTGTGAAAAATTCCAATTAATTCTACGCAGTAGTTTTTGGTTGGTGCCCT
>NW_020439043.1:299010-301050 GCF_000699045.2 Agrilus planipennis | reverse complement strand
AAAAACTACTGCGTAGAATTAATTGGAATTTTTCACACACAAGCCTTGCTATATGAGCTCTCAAAGCATATAAAAATTATACGGCTTAAATGTGAACTTGGGTGCAAAAGAATACAATTAAATCCTCTGTCGGGAAAAAACGAAATGACTTTCCGAACAACCCTATAGTAGGAAATACATTTAGGCCTTAACCTAAAATAAAGTTATTTGCACAGGGACAATGTTATTATTAACAAAATTTTGCCAGTTATAACACTACACATTGTTGCTAATACTTTGTAAACATAAACGGTTGATAAATAATACATTCACAGTGGGGTAGTTGAATGATGGCGTAGGTATAGCTGCCTAACATGCAACTTTCCAATGAGTAATACTATTTAAATTGTGTTTTGAAAATAAATGTTCAGCCGAGAGATAAGAGTAACAAATTTATTATTATTGCTGTTGTTATTGCGGTTTGCTTTCTTAAATTCACATGTGTTTTCCTTTTGTTTCACGAGCTGCAATGATTTTTTTATCTGTGTTCAATTAATCGAAAGCAGTCGACAATTTGCTTAGCAATTCATGTCCTTCTCCATGTTTAGAGGAGACGTACCAGAAATCTTTCTTATTCTGCCGCCCTTCTTCCGCCGAATACTTCCTCTGTTTTTCTTTCTCGCATAAACGTTGCTAACTGAAACTTTTTCCAATTCTTGTCAAGCTGTACATGTACAGGGAAGTTAAAAAAACCGACCTAGTGCAAATTAAATTCACATACTCAGGCTTCTGTACAAACTTTTAAATATATAAGTAGTTCTATCGTCACGAAAATCGAATTTCCATGTTTTTTTTTCCTCTTTTTTATGTTTTAAGTTTTCCCCCAAAATTAATTCCCAAAACATAGGTGTAATTGCAAAATTACAACTTAAAAATTATTTTTTTTGTGATGTACAGAATTACGGTTTTCTGATTTCCTTTTACCAAGTTTTTTGGCAAATTTTATGATTCTAGGTCAACGGGGAGTGCCATGTAGATTTTGATTCCCGAAAGTCATTTTATTGGATGAAAGTAGAACACGTGCCACTTACCGATTGTCTAGACGGACTATTCAGACATACGTATATTATCGAGAAGGTTTGAAAATTCTGATTACATATCGGAACATCAAATGACAAAATTTTTCATAAAAAATTTCAAAGCGTGATCAGACACTTCCATTTAAATATAACAAGCACGGGATACCGTGTTAGCAGTTATTGTACACGTTTGTTTTCGAAAATAAAAAATTGTGTATTTTAGAGTTGAGCAAAGGAAAATTGTTGTGTTGTTGCACTTTCACCAAAAGATTTAAGAGAAATAAATAATATACTGGGGTTTGCTATAGTTCTTATTATTTAAATTATCTAACAATTAAAGTCCCTGTTTCTTCATATGTAATAGTCAGTCAGGTAATTCAGGATGGAAAAAGCCCTAGTGATATACGCATATCACAAAAAATAATAAAAAGAAATCACTTTTGTGCTCGAGATCAATTAATTTGAAAACAATTGCGTTTGACATAATATGGTGTTATAAGGGATATTGAAGAATAGTGTTGATAGAAAAGGTTAGAGAAGCAGAGGCATTATTAATGGTAACCGAAACTTTTAACTTAAGAACTCCAAACCTTGTCAAGAATTGTGTTCAATATATTTTGCATGGACCGCCGTGCTTTTGTCCCTGGCCTAAACAAAAAGAAGATTTAATTAACTATTGCATACTGGTAACTATCATAGTAGTAGAAGTACTACCTATCTCCTATCCGTAAAATGACAATCAGGTGGTCAGATGCCCGTCAGTTTTATGTTGTTTTCTCATTACACAACAATAACCATCAGTTTTTGGACGACGGTACGTTTTTTTCGCGATGTGTAATAAATATTCGCTTACTGATTTAGCAGTTGTTACCGTTATATTGGAAAAAGAAGATGACGAGGATGAAAGTTAGAAAATAAAATCTTCCATTATTGTCGCTAAAACCATTTTATTTTAAATTATATAAAGATATTCTCTGCTGCA
>NW_020439043.1:288535-297043 GCF_000699045.2 Agrilus planipennis | reverse complement strand
GGCTACTGACTGTCAATTTACGGATGGTGAGAATCAAGTTTAAAATGATTATATTTACATTATTTTACATTCCTGTTTATTTCCAAAAAACAGAAATTAACACACCGCATCTAATAACATATTATGATATATGGGTAATTTCATGTTGTTTGCTGTTAGCTTAAGCTGTTGGTATCCCATTATGTCATTCGGTAATAAATCATTTTATTTGAAATTTTAACAGCGAAAGTACGATCGCAAAACGTATGCTGTTTAAATAAAATTAATAAATAAATTTAATTGTAAAAATCTTATCTGTTATATAGGAAGCACTTGAGAGTTACGTCACAAAGGTAGATACGTTTTCTTTTGAAATTCGTCATAAAAACTAATATTGTCTACCAGTACAATAAAATTTTATCGCTTTTAATTAGTTTTGTGTGATAGGAAATCGTACGTGTCAATATAAAGGAATTTTAGATTTCTTATTTTGAAGACGATTTTGAACATGGTGACGGAATTGTGAAACTTGAAATAAAAACTCTCAATAAAATATCATTCGCAGAGGCTCGTAATTGACCCTTAAACCTCTGATATCGATTAGATTCAACATAATTCATAGAAATTAGAAACAAATTCATTTACGTAATCCACTGTGTACTATAAGCACCTACCTAATTGAAGATTTAATAATTTAAATTTGAGGGATGGTTTAATCATCATCATTTATGCCAGTGATGAGCAACGCAAGACCAATACCAAGTCTGACCTACTCTTTATAATTACTGTTAAAATCTAATAAAGCAAACTGAAAATTTCAAATTCAAGAAATGCTTTGTTCCAAAAAATGAAGACATTGTTGCTGAAGTTGCTTCAAATATTTTAACTCAGAAATCCACTGGAAGTATTAATTTTTCATTGTCTTGCGTATCTGATCTTGGTCTTTGCATATTCGGTTTTGGTTTTGGTCTTCGTCTTGTTCGTTTGATATTGGTTTTAGTGTTGATCTTGTTTATTCGGCTTTGGCCTAGGTCTGGCTACTATAAAGACAGTCTTGGTCTTAGCCTTGGTGTTGCACTTTCGCATTTTTCAATACCAAGACTGCAAGACCAAGTCCTATTTTGTATACAAATTGTCAGGGGTACAGAAAGAAACATAGAGGGTACTTTCTATCCAGAAAAATATTCTGTTCATCTCGATTAAGGGGGTAAGGAGAACTACCTCATATGGGGAGAATGTTGAAAAAGTGTCCAAGTATACGCAGCAAATAACAGTTCAAAAACGCTCCAAAATAGCGTTAGCGTAAGCAAAAGGTATGGTATGAATGTAGCAGTTGAAGTATGCCGAGTTAGACAATTTAATATTTTTAGTGACTAGAATTATTAGTGACGATCCAGTATACCAAACCTCAATTATTTACGTAGTTCAAAGTAATTTTGCTCTTGTTTATTTTTCTATCCTATTCCAATAACCTGTAGCACTTTATTTGAAATTTACCCTGTCGCTACTGTGGCGCCATCGCCACCCTAATTTAACATAGTTTGACGGATACTTTTTCACTACAGAAATAGAGATAGTACTCCTTACCGCTATCCTCCATAATCTCGATAAAGAACGACCGTTACTGTCAAGGTGCATGTTTAACCTAAAAAATTAGAAACTTCAGTTTTATTCTGATGATCACTGTAAGAATGTTTATCAAATTATTTGTTTTCGATGATCTTTGACACATATTTAGGACATTAACGTGCTCATGAGAACTAAACGTTCAAAATCTCAACACGCTTCTGTATTGAAAGTATTTTTTATCAGATAGGACCAGTCTCTGAAGGTAACAATAACGTTATGACAAGGTTGATGTTGCTTAAGTCGGATAAGTACGACAGGGCGCATGTAATATTGACTATGATTTTTCGTTTTAATTGACACTAGGGATTCTAGGAAATACGTAAATACAAACGGAATTGGAATGCATCATATTTTTTTATTAAGGCGCTCTGAGCAAAAGTAATCTACAAAACAGGGCCCCGTCCAATCATAGGAAAAGTCAAACAGACTCTTTCTTATAAATTATTACAATAATTATCATCTTCATAAATGACATCCTATGACATGGTTAGTTACTTAATTAATTAATATGCAATGTTAATTTGAAATCATTTTTTCCGATTTTTTATTTACCCACTACACACTACCTCAAATTAATGAGGGAAAAATTGTTGCTGTTGTCACACCCACGCCGGGAATCGAACCCGGGACCTTTGGCTTTACGCACCAATGTTCTGACCACTAAACAATTTTTCCCTCATTAATTTGAAGTAGTTTGTAGTGGGTAAATAAAAAATCGAAAAAATTATTTCAAATTAATATTTCATAAATGACGTTAGACAGACTACAGGCGGTTCTCATAATATAGACCCGTCAAGAATCCATGGGCTTCCGGTTAAGAAACCTCGGATTAAGGTTATGAAGTTATGTTGTAACTGGTTAGTGGATCACATTCGGTTTAATCTTTTACTATAAAACAGCAGTTTTNTTGTCACTAAAACGTTTTTATTACAAATTATATAAACACTCATAAGTTTGTACTAAAAGAATTATTTTTTCCCCCTTTTTGCCTAACAAAAGCACCTATCCCATGGTTACTAAGAGATTGAATGTATTCTTATTATCCAGTAACGATCGTCACCAGCAAACACCGTTATATAAGTATTTTCCTTTGCAATATTGGTCTTCGGCAGACTTGCATGGACAGTGAGAATACTCTAGAATACTTTTTAAACGGAATAATACTGTGACGGACATCCGACGTGCGGCTACTGACTGTCAATTTACGGATGGTGAGAATCAAGTTTAAAATGATTATATTTACATTATTTTACATTCCTGTTTATTTCCAAAAAACAGAAATTAACACACCGCATCTAATAACATATTATGATATATGGGTAATTTCATGTTGTTTGCTGTTAGCTTAAGCTGTTGGTATCTCATTATGTCATTCGGTAATAAATCATTTTATTTGAAATTTTAACAGCGAAAGTACGATCGCAAAACGTATGCTGTTTAAATAAAATTAATAAATAAATTTAATTGTAAAAATCTTATCTGTTATATAGGAAGCACTTGAGAGTTACGTCACAAAGGTAGATACGTTTTCTTTTGAAAACATAGGCGGGCACTCTAATCGAAATTCGTCATAAAAACTATGATTGTCTACCAGTCCAATAAAAGTTTATCGTTTTTAATTAGTTTTGTATGATAGCAAATCGTACGTGTCAATATAAAGGAATTTTAGATTTCTTATTTTGAAGACGATTTTGAACATGGTGACGGAATTGTGAAACTTGAAATAAAAACTCTCAATAAAATATCATTCGCAGAGGCTCGTAATTGACCCTTAAACCTCTGATATCGATTAGATTCAACATAATTCATAGAAATTAGAAACAAATTCATTTACGTAATCCACTGTGTACTATAAGCACCTACCTAATTGAAGATTTAATAATTTAAATTTGAGGGATGGTTTAATCATCATCATTTATGCCAGTGATGAGCAACGCAAGACCAAGCAATGAGTATTACTACTTAAATTGTGTTTTGAAAATAAATGTTCAGCAGACAGATAAAAGTAAGAAATTTATTATTGTTGTTGTTGTTATAACGGTTTGATTTCTTAAATTCACAAGTGTTTTCATTTTGTTTCACTACGAGCTGCAATGATTTTTTATTTGTGTTCAATTAATTGAAAGCAGTCGACAATTTGGATAGCAATTCATGTCCTTCTCCAGGTTTAGAGGAGACGTACCAGTAGAAATCTTTCTTATTCTGCCGCCCTTCTTCCGCCGAATACTTCCTCTGTTTTTCTTCCTCCCATAAACGTTGCTAACTGAAACTTTTTCCAATTCTTGTCATGCTGTACAGGCAAGTTAAAAAAACCGACCTAGTGCAAATTGAATTCACGTACTGAGGGTTCCGCACAAACTTGTAAATATATAAATAGTTCTATCGTCACGAAAATCGAGTTTCCAAAATTTTTTCACTTTTGTATGTTTTAAGTTTTCTCCCAAAATTAGTTCCCAAAACATAGGTGTAATTGTAAAATTACAATTAAAAAATTATTTTTTTTGTGATGTACAGAATTACGGTTTTCTAATTTCCTTTTACCAACGGGGAGTACCATGTAGATTTTGATTCCCGAAAGTCATTTTATTGGATGAAAATAGAACACGTGCCACTTACGGATTACCGGTTGTCTAGACGGACCATTCAGACATACGTATATTATCGAAAAGGTTTGAAAATTCTGATTACATATCGGAACATCAAATGACAAAACTTTTCATAAAAAATTTCAAAGCGAGATACATTGTTAGCAGTTGTTGTACACGTTTGTTTTCGAAAATAAAAAATTGTGTATTTTAGAGTTGAGCAAAGGAAAATTGTTGTGTTGTGGCACTTTCACCAAAAGATTTAAGAGAAATTATTATTAGTTAGTTATTAGTTAGTTGTTAGTTCTTATTATTTAAATTATCTAACAATTAAAGTCCCTGTTTCGTCATATGTAATAGTCAGTCAGATAATTCAGGATGGAAAAAGCCCTAGTGATATACGCATATCACAAAAAATAATAAAAAGAAATCACTTTTGTGCTCGAGATCAATTAATTTGAAAACAATTGCGTTTGACATAATATGGTGTTATAAGGGATATTGAAGAATAGTGTTGATAGAAAAGGTTAGAGAAGCAGAGGCATTATTAATGGTAACCGAAACTTTTAACTTAAGAACTCCAAACCTTGTCAAGAATTGTGTTCAATATATTTTGCATGGACCGCCGTGCTTTTGTCCCTGGCCTAAACAAAAAGAAGATTTAATTAACTATTGCATACTGGTAACTATCATAGTAGTAGAAGTACTACCTATCTCCTATCCGTAAAATGACAATCAGGTGGTCAGATGCCCGTCAGTTTTATGTTGTTTTCTCATTACACAACAATAACCATCAGTTTTTGGACGACGGTACGTTTTTTTCGCGATGTGTAATAAATATTCGCTTACTGATTTAGCAGTTGTTACCGTTATATTGGAAAAAGAAGATGACGAGGATGAAAGTTAGAAAATAAAATCTTCCATTATTGTCGCTAAAACCATTTTATTTTAAATTATATAAAGATATTCTCTGCTGCNTTGACAATAAATTGCTATTAAATCAGTGCACACTAAAATACATCGTGTTGTACTTACCTAGTATTAAATAAAGCCTTAGACACGACAAGGAAATATTACACCAGTAAACTGCCTTTTTCATTATCCACCATATTCGTAAATACAACCGTCATTGCAAAAAACATGACATCTACATTAATTTGTATTGAATAATAGGTTTTAAGTTTGAACACAAGATAGCACAATATGCATCCTAAATATGAAAAGTAACGGTGGTACGATTTATATTACGGTACGATTTACCCAACCTTACCCTACATAGGGAGGTGCCTAATGCTTTGTCGAAAGTTTAATTATTAAAAAATAAAATAATGTAACGATGTATGTTGTCCATATTTTCAATTGTATGGAAAAATACTTTTGTAAAAATTCAATTTTATAGCATCACTTTTCCAGAATTGCGTTCATAAACTTTATAGGTGGGTTTTCTTGTTTAAGATTAGTTTAATTACACAACGACTGATAGTCTAAACAGACATGAAGTCTGAACATTAGGTTTAATGTGCAATCATTTGAATGGTTCATAAACCTTATCATCTGTCGTCAAACTTGGTTATGACAATTGCATGCAATACTGTTTACTTCCGACATGAAAGGTGCAACAAAGAAAATTGACTAATTAACGTAAGTATGAATGTACACTACCTGTAAGTTAACATATTTTCCATAAGGATGTGATTAATCCCAAATATTGTCAAACAATTTGAAATACGGCAGCTAGCAACAAATGCAGATATATCTACTGTCTATTCTTTGATATTATACCAAGTCGCTTTTGCGGTAGTATCAAAATTGCCTATGGCGTGCTGATGAAAGCTAATAAATTCGAAATCGCGACACACGTCAGGTAATTTTGATAAATTACTGGTCATAAACTTCATGTTTTGCATTCGTTTGAACTAGTTTTATTGAAGTACAAAGAAATACAAAATATATTTTTTATTGAAGTAAAACTTTTTATCGACGGTAGGAAGGAAATTTACTAGAGTATAAAACCGAAAAGTGTAACGTTACGAGTCACGTCACGTTCCATGAGTAACCCCACGTGGATATGTCTAAAAGGAGTCATTTTAACAGGCTTCAGAAGCTAGCCTGTTAGCAGCAACCGATAACACTGCTCTGCAAAAAATTTTTTTTTTCTCTCGTCATTGTTTTCATGCATGATAACATTATATTTGGTGCTCTAAACACGGAATTTAACATACAAATAAATATAGCACGTAGATTTTAAATATTGGGTTGTTCGGAAAGTCATTTCGCTTTTCCCGACAGAGGATTTAATTGTATTCTTTTGCACCCAACTTCACATTTAAGCCGCATAATTTTTATATGCTTTGAGAGCTCATATAGCAAGGCTTGTGTGTGAAAAATTCCAATTAATTCTACGCAGTAGTTTTTGGTTGGTGCCCTTTTAAATATGGAGAGCGATAAGCAGCATTTTCGACATATCTTACTGTTTTACTACAGAAAGGGTAAAAATGCTGTTCAAGCCAGAAAGAAATTGACTGATGTGTATGGAGAAGGTGTGTTGACAGTACGCCAGTGCCAGAACTGGTTCGCTAAATTTCGATCCGGCAATTTTGATGTCGAAGATGCACCACGTTCGGGAAGGCCGGTTGAAGCTGATAAAGACGCGATAAAGGCATTAGTTGATGTGAACCGGCGAATAACAACACGTGAGATCGGATTGAGGTTAAATTTATCAAATTCAACAGTTTATGACCACTTGAAAGGCCTGGGATTATCCTCGAAGCTCGATGTATGGGTTCCCCATGTTCTCACAGAGAGAAATCTGTGTCGCCGCATTGACGTCTGCGATTCGCTTCTCAAACGTCACGAAAATGATCCGTTTTTGAAGCGCATCATCACTGGGGACGAAAAATGGGTTGTATACAACAACGTCAAACGCAAGAGGTCATGGAGCAAAAAAGATGAACCGGCTCAAACCATTTCCAAAGCCGATATTCACCAAAAAAAGGTGATGCTGTCTGTTTGGTGGGATTTTAAAGGAATCGTTTTTTTTTAGCTTTTACCGGATAACACAACGATTAATTCGGAAGTCTACTGTCATCAGCTGGACAAACTGAATGATGCACTTCAACAGAAAAGGTCAGAACTAATCAACAGGAAAGGTGTAGTGTTTCACCAAGACAACGCGAGACCTCACACAAGTTTGGTCACTCGCCAAAAGCTTTTACAGCTTGAATGGGATACAATGCTACACCCACCATATTCTCCAGACCTGGCACCATCGGATTATTATTTGTTCCGGTCACTCCAAAATTTTTTAGACGGTAAAACCTTCACCTCAAATGAGGAGGTCAAAAACCTCCTCGATCAGTTTTTTGCCAGCAAAGACCAAAAATTTTATGAGCGTGGAATTATGCTACTACCAGAAAGATGGCAAAAGGTGTTGGACCAGAACGGTCAATATATAATTTAATAAAGTATTTGTTTATTATACGAAAACTGTCTTTCATTTCCACAACAAAAAACGAAATGACTTTCCGAACAACCCTATATAATGCCTATTTAATTAAAAAACGATATTATCAAAGTAACAACAATTAAAAGAAAGTAAAAAAGACTACAGTTTTAAAGCGAAAAATGCTAATATATTTATCTCATTATGGTAGTATAATTCAAGTTATTTTGTATTTTTTTTTCTTTTCATCGTTTCCATCGAAGTTTCTCAGCGAATCGACCAACAAAAATCAGCAAGCGTTGCTTCTGACCAATTTCCATTGTAGCGTCTTTCAATATACATAATATCCTGATGAAACCTTTAATCATGCTCATCTAATACGTTACCGAGATTTTCCGGAAAGAAATCTAAATGCGAGTCCAAAAAAATGAATTTTGAGTGACATATTGCATCTTAAATCTTTATAAACAGAAAGAAGCTCTCGAATGATTTCTCGGTAGTTGTTAGCTTTTGTATTACCAAGAAAATTATGACACACGAAAGCCACTCAAGCTTTTTTTTCAGCTTTATTCTACGTCGAATTGAATACTGCATCCGTCATAAGTTCTCGTATTTGCGGACCTACAAAAATCCCTTCTTTCAATTTCGCGTCACTGATTCGAGGAAATTTTATTTTGAGATATTGAAAGCCTGCACCATCCTTGTTCATAGCTTTCACAGTTTTTCACGAGTCCCAACTTTATATGAAGTGGTGGCAGAAAAATTTTGTCACTTGACACTAGTCTGTAGAATTCTTACAAGTACGCGGCATTTTATAAACTAAAATTAAATGGAATTTATTTAAAAAAAAAATTTAAATTTCTATTTTATTTT
>NW_020439043.1:282381-288093 GCF_000699045.2 Agrilus planipennis | reverse complement strand
CTAAATTTATGATATTTTGGAAAAAAATTCATAACGAAAAATCTAGACGTGATAAAAAAAATTGGTCATTGGGAACAGATTCAGCGCATCAAAATCTTTATATTTAAGACAAAATTTTTTGAAGGAGAATTTTGTTGCAGACCAGTGTAATCCGAAAATTTCCATTTCGACAAATTGTCAGGAGATCGCTTGTACGCTGTACTGCACATACGTATTGTATATGCGTTTGAGCTTGTTTGTTTTGATTTCTAATTCCTTTCTGCAGTTTTATATGGACAACGTAAAAGTTTGTAACAATGCTAAACCAATACACCGCATTTTTCTGGCGTTTAAAGTTAATGCCATTTTTTTAAAATACTTCTATAATATACAATCTAAAGATGTTTCTTTTTAAATAGAAACGTCTATTTGTATTCGGATAGTTTCTGTTTCTGCCTAAAAATACCAAATGCAAACAGTAATAGCATAGCTTTCATCAATGGCGGACTTAGCATGCAGTTGGGGGAAGGGGGGTTGTACTAAAACATTGGAATGTTGAAAAGAAAGGAATTATGCACAGCTTTTGATATACAGACTTGAAATTTTACACAAACGTTCCTTGTATGTATAACGTCGGCGAGCACTAAGAAAGGATTTCTTAAAATTCACTACCATAATGGGTGAAAACATAGCTCAAAATTTGATCTATCGATCAAGAAACAGCACGCAGTCAGAAAACTTAAATTTTGTACAAATGCTCCTTATACAACGAACGATTTTTAAAATCCTACCCCAAAAAGATGATAAACAGCAGCTTGCGACATGAACGAATTCCACGTGGACGAAGTCATAAACAACAGCTAGTAATTTATCGTCAAATGGTTTCATTATGGGAAATCGTTTAAGCCGTCGTATTGCTGAAATATTTATGGTTTATATTAAAAGAAAAATATTTGGTATTAACTTAAGTAAAAACTTCGTATACTGTTATGTAAATACATACATATGTTGACAATGTTTTACTTTTTTTTTTACTAGGAGGAACTGAAAACTTAAACCATTTGTCCAATTCTTTGACAACATAAATCGAAATATTAAATTTAATGATAGAAAAAAGAAACAAACATTTTCTCTAAACTCACAAACTCTTACATACTCAATCTGCACGTCCGATTCATTCCACGTAAATTAGTCACCATAAAAATTATATAAAATTGGACAATCTTTTTAAAAGACAAATGCCTTGTAATATTATTTATCGTATTATCAGTCGTGTTAGGCACATGTGCTATTTTGAAAATGCTAAATTAATGGAAAACTGAGATGGATGAAAACGAAATTACACTAATAACGATTAAAGAACTAGATGACCTTTTAAGCTTTTGTTTAATGAAAAAAACGGTAAAATGTACAAGTCGACTTACCGATACAAATATTCATCACCATTGGTGGTATACACAACTCACACTTACATACCAAGCACACTTAGATAGATACAACGACTGGTGCCAATGTGCGTTAAAATCATTTCTATGCAAATTTACTTATGTTGATAAGGAACCGACGAGCATATTTATTTGCGCAAATGGTTTGGCAATTGCTTGTTAAAAATATATGACAGCCCTTGACCATTACTAGCATATAAAATACGGACAAATGTGTACTTGTTTATTATGCAACATATGTGAAAATTCTAAATTTTCACTAACTTCTTTCAAATCACATACTATATAAAATTTGGTGTTCATAATTTACAGTATATATATATATATATTCTATTGAAGCCTTATTTTACATGAACGAGGATCTTACAAAAGTGCAATGGTAAACTATTTGTAAGCTCAATATAAGAATAAAGGCTTTCATAGCCGGAATCCATAGTAGAATGAAGATTCGGGCTACAGGGCCGTGATCTAAGTGAACTATTCTGTCCAGACGTTTCGTCAGCTACTGCATCATAACATCCTCAGTGGTAGTGCTGCGTTGACAACGTGAACGTAGATTATATCTCGAAGTCTCGACAGCGACTGAACGTCTGGACAGAGTAGTTCACTTAGACCACGGCCCTATAGCCCCGAATCTTCAACCAAAACGCATTTCGGTACCCGAGATACCGCGTTGGTTTGCATGGATTTATATCTCGCCGATGAATTTCGTTAATTTTCACCTAATGAAGGTACAAAAGGTACAAGAATTGTACAATCTTAAACACATAAGTTATAGCAACATTCGCCAATGGAAAGAAATCTTGAAGATAAATAGGAGATAGATATATAAAATTACAAAATTTTCTATCGCCTTATAGTAAATGATCAAATAAGTGAAAACATTCACCAATAGTGTCTTGTTTTATCTTTTGTTATTTCTGAAAGTCCCATTCTACGTAACTCAGGCACAATGCAGGGCAAACTATGAAATTTCTTGATAACGATTTTCAATTTTTACAAGAGCATAAACAGAATACGGGACCACCTGCGAGGCCTCATGGGCCGGGGACCAATGCAAACTGCATCACTTGCATCACCTTATTAGATTTGCTTGTCGTTGGCAACTAAATTTCAAAATTGGTTGTAAGAGAACCGAAATTTTAAATAATTTTCTACGATTTCGCAAAAATACACAGACAAACGCTTTTTTCGCTTGTATATTACATGTTAGAAACTGCGATGAACGACTTTTTACGTGTTTAAATTTAAAAATTATTAAAACGGAGCTGAAATTGTTTTATTATTATTTATAGGGGTCCTATTCTATAAAATTCTTCATGAAATACGTTACTGGAATGCAGAACCACTTATGGGACCCCATGAATCGGGGGCTCGACGCAAAGTGTATTGTTTGCGTCACCTTAGATGAGTACTAATCGTTTTATAGTTATATAAGAGACGATGAACAGTAATCCCACTCTGGAATTGTAAGATTAAGCTGATAAACGAGTACAGTATTAAATGACGATAAAATACCACTAAAGATGATATCATCCAAAAATAAACTGAATCTATACTAAAATTTAATCTCCCTATATTAAACACTGCTAAGAGTCAAATTCTCAAATTACGTAAAATTCAGTTGAGATAAAAACAAACACAATGAACACTGCATCGGGACTGCGGCACTCCGTTCGAAATATAGTATTACAGGCAAATGATGAGGATACCGTAGATAGAAAAGGATAGATGGATAGAATGAACAGAGGACTCAATGGAAGTCAAAAAGAAATGGGCGGGATAAGTTGGTAAGACAACTACTCAGGCATGAAGGTCTAGTCAGAGACATATTAGAGCCAGAAACAGGAGTTAAGAGGAGTAGAGGAATACCTAGATTAGATTACTGTTCGCAAATAGTTTAGGAGGTGGAGTGTTGCAGTTTTAGGGAAATGCGAAGATTAGCTTAGGATAGGAAAGAGTGGAGGTGCATGTCCAACCAGTCTTAGTACAAAAAACCTTCACAACCAATTTAAATTAACTACTAATAGACTTGCTGTGCTGTGGATTGTTGAGCTAGATGAAGAAAAAAGAAACAGCCAAAGCATCTTATTCTTTAAAAGACTACCTTATCAATAACATTGATTTGTAATTACAATTAAGTGAGACATGTTTCCCCAAGGTGGCTGCCCAATACCTTCACGCACAAGTAAAAATTTTTAAAACTTTTAAGTGCTTCGTTCACATCAGCTTCTAAGGTTGGTGGAAAGTGAAAGATTATCTGTGAAATATGATTATAACTGCGTCAGAAGTGAATTAAGTAACCCAAGAAAATCTTAGAAAGACAAACTAGGATAGACTTCAAATTAAATCGGTGCTAAGTAATGACCTTTAATCTTTAGGATCTGTGCTTGCTCAGAGCACATAGGTTCATAATATTAAGAACTTTTCGCCCTTCACATACCCCTGTCAACCAGTATAGGGGACCGACCCAGCCATCTAAGGCGCCCTTTAGACTCTCCAAAGGTCAACATACCTGTTGCCAAGCAATGTACTCACCGCCTCTAATCATAGTCGAACCAGAAACCATTCTCAGTTGTCAATTTTATTATTATGATTAAACTAATGGAAAAAAATTTATTGACTTTTATTCCATTATATAACATACTAGAAACCAATAAAGAATTTCCACATAAACAACAATAATGAAATGGTAACTACCTCATCCCAACACGATAAGATAAGCTACTTGGACTCTCCAAAGGTCAAAGCAAAGCATCATTCAACACTAAATATAACATGAAATAACAAACAATTCGTTTGACTTTTAATTCTTCCAGTTGCCGATTTCCCGGAACAGACTTTTTTTGTTCAGAGTATCCCACAATAATAAATTCAGTGACGTGACGTCACGTCTGGGGAAACGGTATATTACGCTCTAGATCAGAAGAGGTCAAAGCAAATGATTTGGCAGGCCACTTCAGATATAAATCATGACTCCGTAAGCTGCATATAAAATTATATATAACCTTATTACACTTAGAGCCGCTGTAGACATTTTTTTTGAAGACATAAGTATACACTCATTAATAACACATGCAATATTTGTCATATATTTACAAAAATATTGTTTTAAGATTAAAGTTAATTTTTTCTCATAATTTCGACAGTTAATTTTTGAGTTATGGATGCAGAAATAATATATCTTTTATGAAAAATAAAATTAAGTGCGCGAACTCAATCTGAATGTTGACTGTGGCATACTGTGAAGATACCTTGAACCGAAGCAACATTTATCGGTGGTACAAAATGTTCTCAGAGGGCCGAGGACGTGAACGACGAAGAGAGTGCTAGATGTCCGACCATGTCAAGAACAGACAAAAACATCGATGAAGTGAAGAAAACAGTATTAGCCAATCGCCGAATCGCCGTTAGAGAAGTTGCTGAGGACCTAAATATACCGGTTGACTCCTGCCATTCGATTTTTACCAACGATTTGAGCATGAGACGGCTTGCCGCAAAATTCGTACCAAAATTACTCAATTTCGACTAAAAACAGCATCGCATTAACATTGCTAAGAAGCTATTGAACTCTGTCTGCGATGACCCAAATTCGCTCTAGAAGATCATAACTGGTGACGAATCATGGATCTGTGATTATGACGTGATAAACCAAAACTCAATTGTCCGAATGGAAACTGCCGCACGAGACAAGACCGAAAAAAGCGCGCCAAGTTAGACGGAATGTGACGGTTTTCTTTGATTGCTGGGCCGTGATGCATCATGAGTTCTTGCCACAGGATAGAACAGTCAATAAGGAATATTACTTCCAAGTCATGCACAATTTGCATGGAGTAGTCCACCAAAAACGCCCGTATTTGTGGAAGAATAAAAATTGGCTATTGCACCATTATATTTCCCCTACTCACACATCACAAATAATGCCGCAGCCATCGTATTTCCCAGATCTGACTGACTGACTTTTTCTTGTTCCCGAAACTGAAGAGGCCCATGAAGGACGACGCTACTCTACGATTGAGGAGATAAAGACGGCTTGAAAGGAGGAACTGAATAGGATCACAGAAAATGTTTATTTGAAGTGCTTCGAGAATTGGAAAAAGCGTTCGCACAAGTGTATAATATCTGGTGGGAATTATTGTGAAAGGGACAAAATAGATATTAATGAATAAATAATCAAAAAAAAAAACACAAAATTCGCGATATTTTTATTTATTGATGCCAATCTCGTAAATGTTCTTGATCACCAAACAGCGATTTTGATGAGAAGGTTTTCATATTATTATTATTA
>NW_020439043.1:268091-281675 GCF_000699045.2 Agrilus planipennis | reverse complement strand
GTAGTGGTACAATCAGTTGATAATTACAATAAACTTCACTATAATGTATTAACCATTCAAATTTATTAAAAGTAGGTTTACGTAGGAATGCCAAATCGTTGGTGTAAGGTTTCATGGCATAGTGTGTAAAAAAAATTGGAAACAATTTAGTATACATATATTTTGGCATTTAAACATTCGATATTGGTAAAAGCAATCTTTGTATATAATAAACAAACGTTTGTTCTGTAAATAGCAGTTTGCATCATATTTATAAAGTGTCCACATTTTTATTGGTAGCCTACTACAATGATTCATTTCGTTTCAGTTTCATTAAACTGTGAATTATATACCTAAGACAGCTAATTTCGCAATATGTACTGGATGAAATGTACAAAGACATTTGAAAACATGCTATCTGCCACAAAGATTTATCCCACTTGGTGCTCTGCATAAATAATATACTGATAATGCAAAATGCATGTCTTAGTCAAAAAAACCTGTGAGAAAATAATAAGAGGAATTTGTTTGTATTAAAAATTGCAATAAATCAACAAACTAAGAGAAGACAGATAATGCTTGCATATAAGAATCTGTCTGACTAGGAGAAAAGTCTTTTTATTTTTATTAATAAATAGGTATATATACAAGAGCGGGCTGAAAAATTCCTAGACTGAGCCATATATGGCTCTACTAGTATCAAATCCATATGATTTTTAGTTAACCCTAACCTTCAAAAGACACGTGTATTTTGACAGCTGTTGCACTATTAGTATCTGAGTTATAGCATTTTTAGTGAAAGAACTTTTGTTGTTTGAAAAAGAAAGTGCTGTTTCATCAAGACAATGCACCGTGTTACAAATCAATGAAATCGATGGCAAAATTCGATGAATTGGGCTTCGAATTGCTTCCGCATCCACCGTACTTCCCAGATCTGGCCCCCAGCGACTTTTTTCTGTTCTCAGACCTCAAGAGGATGCTCGTAGGACCGAAATTTCGCGCTGATGAAGAGGTAATCGCCGAAACTGAAGCCTATTTTGAGGCTAAAGACAAATCGTATTATAAAAATGGTATCGAAAAGTTGTATGACCGCTATAATCTATGTATCGCCCTCGAAGGAAACTATATTGAATAATAAAATCAAATTCTATCAAAAAACATAATTTTTTCTATGCTAGCCTAGGAACTTTTCAGCCTCCCTGTTAGATATATATACTATTCTGAGGGTGGAATAAAAATCTAAAGGAATTAATTTACAGTAATAATTTACTAAAGTTACATGTATGGTGCTTTGAGATTAAAATTTTAAGATCCAATAGAACTTGCCCTATACAAAAATTGACAGTGTGAAGTTAGCAGCGTGACTCTTAGTTAGCACACACTTGACCTACGGTTAAGACACAAGATTAGAGCGGGTAGGTCTGGTTTCGGCAGTCGCCAGTGGCCCTAATACTGAGACAAGTTTGCACTAGTTCCAATAGGGACAGTAGGTACTCCACAAAAACATTATTTCTTAATCTCTCGTGCATTAGAACATACACTATTTTTTTAACAACATTTCTTTTTTCTTATTGTTACATTGTGCCGAATCATATCCGTATTATTCTTTCTCGGTTATTGGTGCTGGCTTTATACAGAAGGTTATATTGGAATACGTATTAGTTCGTTGCGACCGGAGCAAGTACCGGCATAAGTACTTATTACCAACAAGAGAGCGTTCCGGTCGTGTTCAAGCCGAAAATAAGAATAAAAATTTATGGGTGTGTCAAAAAAAAAAGTGGTTCGGCCCGGGAGATTGATGGATCCCATTAGCAGCGTTGAGTAATTATGAAAGGTACACGAGTCTAATAATAAGGTTTAGGCAGAGGTCAAAAGCGTATTTTCTACAGATCATTAGAACATGAAAACATTTATACCGCGTTACGAGAACCGATCGGTATTAATCTTTCTTGGCCTGCTATATATTTCTTTCATTGTAATGCGAACCACTAAATATGAAACAGAAACGGAGACGTACCGCATGAAGATGCGGACAAAAAGTGCCCTGTTGTCTGAAGATACCTCCCTAAAAAATAAAGTACCTACTGTAGCAATCGCCTACTACCTTTAGCAATAAGTATTACCTACGTCCTGGGATTTTCATCCTTTCTTTATCTATCTTTATCTATATATTTAGCAAAAAATTCATCCAATTTAGAACGTTGGATAAAATATTCTTTTATTCTATGAAGATGTATTATCATCATCACAGGGTGGTGGGTGGAAAAAAGGGCGGGAGAAGTATTAGGGAAGATCAATTTGGGTTTAGAAGAAATAGAGGAACGCGGGATGCCATTTAGGGATAACAACAGAGGAAACGATTAAAAAAAAGAAAGAGTGCGTACATAGGATCTGTAGATTTAGAAAGAGCTTTTGACAATGTTAGATGGGAGAAGATGTTAAATATACTTAAAAATGTAGGGATAAGTTACAAAAACAGAAGAGTGACACTTCGTTTGTATAAAAAGCAACAGGCAGTTATAGAGCTGGGGCTGCAATGTAGAGAAGTAAGAGGGGTCAGACAGGGATGCACACTGTCGTCGCTACTTTTTAATCTATACATTGAAGATGCAATCATCAACAATAAAGACAGTACAACTGCAGGAGTAGATATGCAGCAGGGAAAGATTAGTATGCTTAGATTTGCAGATGATATAGCAGTATTAGCAACTAGCAAAGAGGAGTTAGAGGTAACTATAAATAAAATGGAAGCGGTACTGACAAAACAGTACTGTATGAAAATAAATAAAAGCAAAACAAAAATACTGGTATATAAAGGAAGAAAAAATAGGGAAAGAGCGAATGTAAAGATAGAAGACGAAAGATTAGAAGAAGTGGCCGATTTTAGGTATCTTTTTTTTTAGGATAGCGTAGGGTCAAATCGCCTTCAATAAAAAGAAGTCCTTTTATGCTCGCGAACGGTTACTTTAGAAATTGGAAAAGAAAATATTAGAAGCGTTCGAAATGTAATATTACCGGCGAATGATGAAAATAACGTGGACAGAGAAGGTTAGAAATGAAGAGGTATTAGAAAGAGTTGTAAAACAGAGGACTGTATGTAAACCCTGCTTTCACACAGACGGTTTTCTAACGGCAACCGTGCCGTGCCGTGCCGTAATTTCATTTTGCTTTGTGTTTACACTGCACACGGTTTTTCACGGTTTAGTTTTGTTTTGATACATGACCAAAATGTACGAAAGAAAAAAACGCATGTTGTTACTAATGATATGGCATAATCGCAGAAAAACACAAAAAACAATAAGATTTTGGATTCATCCACTACTTAAAAAGANCACGGCCCTATAGCCCGAATCTTCATTCTACTATGGATTCCGGCCGTGAAAGCCTTTGTCCTTATATTGTTCGCCTCTACGGGGAGGAAGTTTATCGTTTAACTAGACGACTGGAATCTTTTCGGAAAAAGAAAGCACAGCTACTCTGTTCACTGATATTTCTATTACGTTGCTGAGATTCTAATGTTATCCCAAAATTTCTCCACCAGAAACGGCATTTTCACTCCGCAGCGTCCAACCGTATCTATCAACGAACCGAACGCGCTCTTCTACGAGAACGGATACAATTCACTCGCAAGGAGCTCGCTTAGCTAGATGGCCAATTATTATCGCTTCACTTACTTCTCACGAGGAAACGTAATGAGGATGATTGGGATAAAATTGATAGACTTACTTTTAGTTCTATGGCCCTTAAGATGACCACCACTTCCGAGCGCCAAAAAAGCAAATTCGAACGATTACTTCCGAAAAATACTCCACCGACTTTGAACAAAAATCGCATTGTGGTCAATTATTCCGACTATCCGCTAACCGATGATCAACGCTCCGTACTTGAAAAGGGAGGCAACTTTGCAGTAGTACCAGTCAAACTACCCTTGGATTATTATATATTATTATAGCCAACGTTGAGTCATCCATTAGGCAACTACAACCAGCCCAAGCTGAAGAAATACATGGACGGAACAGTTCACTTAGACCACGGCCCTGTAGCCCGAATCTTCATTCTACTATGTTTATTTATTGTTGTCAATCTCGTAAATGTTCTTGATCACCAAACAACGATTTTGGTGAGAAGGTTTTCATATTACTATTATTAAGTATGTAATCTGCCAATAAGGTTCCGCCCTAAGGTTTCTTTAGGGTAAGATTATGGAATTTATATATACTCAATTTTGCAGGTGTTAGGGAAACAATAACAAAAAACATCAACAAATATCACCCTAGCTAATAATCTACTTGTACAATTAAATATCATAATTTACTTGTAATAGTCATTTCATCTTGAGACGAAACGTTGGTGGTAGGATATGTAAATTAATAAAAAGCCCTTCATCCCAAAATTACTTCAAATAAACATTCAAATACACATTTTTATTCGTACAGTATAAAGTATCATTTTAAAGTCATTGTTTAGCAGATTTCTATTTGTTATAGTCTTAAATGTGAAGTCATGCGTGGTTGAGAGTATCCCTTCAACATTACTAACCATTTTAAATATTTAGGCACTAATTGTATTATCATCACCAGCACAGTAAATAAAGAATACATTTTTTAACAATGGTAAGTAAACATAATTTTTATTATAATAATTTATTCGTAAAAAAACAAAATCAAGTTCAAGTTAACCATAAATTATTTTACAACATGAAGTTAACCCTGTCTTTACTTATTTAATTTTAAACTAGTTCAGCTTTTATGAGCGTAGACAATTGTGATTGTTAAGTTATTGTACCATTTTGACAACCAAGCTATATACCGTAAACTATATCACACAATATTCAGTCCATAACATACCTTGCAGCTGTGTATCAACCTATTATAAGTTAAGGTTGAACTTGAAATGTCAGTAACTTTATGGTTTTACAGGTTACTGGTACAAAGACCAAGTCGAGACATTTAAATGTCTTATAAGATTGTATATGGTGCAATTGCAACAAAATATGGGCTTGATTGTAACACTGATAATAATGAAGAAAATATGTTAATATTTTCCACAATAATAGTTGTTACATATTTAAAATTGTAGATTACATGTGTTGGTTGTACAATTCTGTAACTTTATATATACAGGGTGTTTCACCTAAGGCGGTTTCGTGCATAACTGTAATTATACATTAAAAAAATTTTTTTTTATAAAAGTAGTCTGGAACCACATTGCGCAAATACAGACAATATTTTCAGTTATACAGGGTGTTCCATTTATTCTGGACGCTACCTAACTTCGCTATTTTAAATTACGTTACATTTATGTTCTTTTTAGTTTAATTTTAGTCTACTTTTCTAGAAGTTTTTGAGATATTCAGCTGTTAAAAAAACAACACGTTTTCAGTTGTCTGAATGAGACCAAATAGCATCAAACCATAAATGCTAAAAACCTGCGGTTTGGACAGTTCGTTTTAGCACGAATTAGTGTAATGTGTACATTATTCAGAGCTAGAAATATCGAAACTTACTTCTGACAAGCTTACTAGGCGAATAACTTTTTTTTTTTAAGGACCGGTTGATGGGAAATTAAAAGCGTTTTCTACAGACCTACGGTTTTAAATATAAAATAATCGACTTTTAAAAAAACTGTTAGAGATAAATATATAAATTTTAGTAAGAAGATCAACTTGAGTTTACAAGAAATAGAGGAACGCAGGAGCGGATAACAATAGAGAAAAGCGATAGAAATAAGAATGAGTGCGTACATAGGATCTGTAGATTTAGAAAGAGCTTTTGACAATGTTAAATGGTACAAGATGTTAAATATACTTAAAAATGTAGGGATAAGTTACAAAAACAGAAGAGTGACACTTCGTTTGTATAAAAAGCAACAGGCAGTTATAGAGCTGGGGCTGCAATGTAGAGAAGTAAGAGGGGTCAGACAGGGATGCACACTATCATCGCTACTTTTTAATCTATACATTGAAGATGCGATCATCAACAATAAAGACAGTACAACTGCAGGGGTAGATATACAGCAGGGAAAGATTAGTATGCTTAGATTTGCAGATGATATAGCAGTATTAGCAACTAGCAAAGAGGAGTTAGAGGTAGCTTTAAATAAAATGGAAGCGGTACTGACAAAACAGTACTGTATGAAAATAAATAAAAGTAAAACAAAAATACTGGTATATAAAGGAAGAAAAAATAGGGAAAGAGCGAATGTAAAGATAGAAGACGAAAAATTAGAAGAAGTGGCCGATTTTAGGTATCTTTTTTTTTAGGCATAAAGGTCTAGTCAGAGACATATTAGAGGCAGAAACGGGAGTTAGGAGGGGTAGAGGTAGACCTAGATTAGGTTACTGTTCGCAAATAGTTAAGGATGTGGATTACTCTAGTTTTAGGGAAATGCGAAGATTAGCTCAGGATAAAAAAGAGTGTAGGTGTGTGTCCAACCAGTCTTAGGACTGACGTCCTTATGATGATGATGAACAAAAATATAAGTATTTGCTACAAACTACGTTTAACTCTTTTAACTCCGAATGTTGTCACCAACACATTAAACAAAAATGATAATATTATCACAGTAACCTGAAACTCATTTCTAGTAAACATTTTCGGCAAATTTGGTGAATATGTGGAATATGTGTTTACCTGCTCCTCTAAAAGCTGCCTAAAAAAATTAACCGAACCGAAAATATTTTAGACAAACCGAAACACCTTTTACATGCATTAAACGACATTTATTGTCCTTATATTACTTTATTATTTTTTTTACATGTCTGAAGGTATTTGTACGAATTTTCCTATACCTAATTAATAGAATATATTCGGTTCTCAATTCACTTGTACTGTGTATCTTATCTTCTTGTAGCATTCCTCTTCTTTATGTTCATAAAATTAAATTTCCTAATTCTGCTTTGCATAGTAAATGCAATTATGTTATTAAAACAATAAAACCTGTCTGTATTTTTTAGGCTAAAATTATAGCGATAAGATTAGGTTATCTTACTTTAAGCATTTTTAGCAATTTTTGGAAAAATTTTTTGTAGCTGTATACCTGAGATGTCTAAACAGTTTTATTTTGATTTGATTATTCGAGATCTGTTCTACATTTTCATAACTTGGTAAATTGGTATAAACCAGAGAATTAAAAATAAATTTGTAAACGTTATTTTTCAAAATGAATGGTAACAATATGTATATTACTAGTAATTTCAACCTTTCTGTAAGAAAAATTTGGGCGGTGCCCTTATATTTAGAACATTCAGATGCGGCAGGTATTACAAATCATTGAAAAAATAACAATCAAAAATTTTTATTATGTTACTTAACATGCCATTAAATATATAATTAGAAGAAATACAATATTTTCTTTAAATTAATGTTTATTTCACAAATCATCACCTGTGTCGACAAACAAAATTTTTTGGAATTTGTGAGTTCCTTTTTTGTTATAATCTAAGAGGCTACACACTCACTTCTGTTATAAAATAATGAGTGTTTAAAAATTACAATTTACGTATTTTTGAAGATTGTCAATAGTGTCGTTTGCTTCGAACAATTGGAATAACTGATAAGTTTAACGTGTATTGATCAGAAGTCTGCGAGTGTGTTGAATGGCAGTTTTCTATAATTAAGACTGAACCACGGTGTTTTAAGAAAATCGCTTTCAGTGTTCGTCGTTTATGACCCATGTAGGAACTGCCAGAGTTTTGGCTTTAGGTTGCCCAACTTTGGCTGAATGTAGCAAGTTAGGCATACAATTGGTCTACCAAGATTGGGTAATTCTCGGTCTCAGACCTGGACCAAAATTGGGTGGTTAATCTTGGGCCAGTGTTGGGTCAACTTTTTATTATTTTCTATACTTAAATTCAAATAAAATGATATCTAAAATGACTAAATAAATATTACACTCAATATTTTATTTTTTATTAATTAAAGAGACATTAATAGTAGATACTGTTCAAATAGTTGATTTTGAAGAAAAAGGAAAAATTATTTTAGTATTCTGAATTATATTGAATAAAATAATTCGAAGTGGTATGTATTCTGCCGAAACTGCCGGACGCGGATCGCGATTTCGATCTTTTTGGATCTCATCAGCGCGTAGCAGGCAGCTCCGACAGAACACAGACCAACTTTTACCTGCTGCCTTACAGCGCCATTTGTCGTATTTTCTAAAAAGAATACAGACCACTTCGAATTATTGTATTCGATTATGGTAACGTGCCTATCACGTTGAGGTGAGCTACGCCGGGATTCGTTTCAGCAAGTAGATATCCGTATACTTAAATGGACCTTGCTGAAGCATACGTAATCCTAAAATGTAGCACTGTACTACAGATGGCGTTTACAGCGCCATTTGTCGTATTTTCTGAATTATATTGATGAATATTATCGTTGATAATAATTAATAATAATATATCTGCTAATCTCTCTGGAGCTCCAGATCGAGACGCCGGTCGGCAAATAAAGATGAATTATTATGAATATTTATGGAATTAATTGGATTCGTCTGTACGTCTTTGGGATTCATCGTTGGTCCAAGCTTGGTTCAGCAATCATGGATCAAGCTTGGCAACTACGTTTGGGCTGAAGTTATATACCAAGCGTTTGCCATGTTCGGTCCAATATTGGTTGCCAGTCTCGGAAGGAAAATTGAAAAATCACTGAAATTCGGTCTTTCAGAATTGAAGATACTAATAAGTCAGAGGTTTATCTGTTTCATTAATACATTCATATTGCACGAATCATAAAGTAAAACGTTCGGAAAAGATTAGGGTTACAGCATTGCTGGCTGTTTTAAGCATAGCATCCTAGAGGATGTTTCAAATTCTAAGTAAAAACCTATTATTAAACCATCAAAACGTATACTCTGCATATGTCCTAAATACAGATTTAGAAAATAAGTTTAACCCGTTCAAGCATACCTACATTTTAAGAAAGGTTTCGTAAAAATCGATTTAGTGCTTTAAGTGGAAATTAACCTTGAATTTATGTCACTTTTATAATGGTGCGCTAATTTTAAAGCGACTATATATTTTTATTTTTCATTAGGTTTTTATTTCAGTAGCCTGAAGTCCTGAAGAGTTGTTTATTTCAGAGAATTGCCGAAAATTCCGCTAAACGTAATAGTAAATACTTAGAAAATTGTATGGACATACATAGGTATAAATCTCGTACATACGTCACAAATTATCACAAACTAAAACAATTTTTATATTTTACGAGGTGCTAATTTCATTGTGTTAATTGAGAAGAGGTTAAAAGTAATAGAGTAGATAAGTAATTTATTATTTGAACACGTCACGTCTCCATTGTAAAATCACCGTAAGCTAAATAGTTTAACAAACATAAATGTTTACATTTCCTAAATTGTTTCAATTGATTTTAAACTTCAAACCTTAGTGTTAGGTTGTTCATTTGTCCATAGAAGGTAATATAAACCAGGGATGACTTACCAGTCAATGCCTGCTAGCAGTGACGGATTATCCATAAGGCAAAGTAGGCACATGCCTAGGGGCGCAAGGTTAAAAAGGGGCGCGCGCGGAAGTTTTTAAACCTAAAAAAAAAATAAGGAAGTACCTAATAAAAAAAAAGTATTTTGCAAAATATATGCCCGCCAGAGGGGCGCCTATGAGGTGCTGGCATAGAGCGCTCTCGACACTTAATCTGCCTCTGCCTGTTAGGTCGGTCGATTGCGAAAAGCTAAAGAAAAAGTAATTAAATCTTAAATAAAAATTACTGCCTGTATTTTGTTTCGTTCATCTAGTTACAAAAAAGTTTATTGGTTATGACAGCTTGCGTATGTATTGCATATAATTCGGTCGATTTCGATGATTTTTTTTTATTTGGTAGGGTACATCCCGAAGTCAATCCCATTTAAATTTGGAATAAAATTCACCCATAAAGGTAGAAAAATAAAGAAGATTGTTTACCTACTGAATTTTTTACAAGTTATCGTTAACTGGATTTTGTGGTGGGTTATTCGACTATTCCTTTCTTATTATTGGGTAGGAAATACACCGAGGTTGGTCACATTGAAATTTGAAAAAGTAATTCCATCCCTAAGGGTATCAAAATAGGTAATGATTGATTATTCACCCACTGAATTTTTATTTAATTAACGTTAACTGATTCAATTACACAGAAGTTTGTATAGGGTTATTCGATTTTGATGATTCCTTTTTTATTTGGTAGTATATATCCCGAAATTGATCCCATTTAAATTTGGAATAAGATCCACCCGTAAGGATAGAAAAATAAGGAATGATTGACTGTTCACCCACTGAATTCTTTTACATGTTAACGGTAACTAATTTTATGTCGGCGTCAGACAAACAATCAACAAAGAACATTAAATTTTTAGATAAATAATCAAATCAAAAGAACATTATCTTACATAATGCAATAACATTCCAAAAATGCAATTTCTGCACCACCACTCGCAACATGATGGTACCCTCACGCGTGTGACCGTTCGGAAGCTTTGTCGTTATTTTGGCGTCAACGCAAAATTAGTTTAAATGAGTTTCGGAACTTATATACCTATATAAATTAAAAAGGTTTACTTTAATATAATTTTTCACTTTTGAGTTTCTTGTTTCGCTGCTTTATTTTCTTCTTAAATAGTTTTTACCTTTATTTCATTTGTCTTTACTTAGTCAGTTTTCAAATTTCGTTTATTTAACAAGAAATATATCCAAAACTTTTATCTGTCCATGTATAATTGTCAATNTTCATCTAGTTACAAAAAAGTTTATTGGTTATGACAGCTTGCGTATGTATTGCATATAATTCGGTCGATTTCGATGATTTTTTTTTATTTGGTAGGGTACATCCCGAAGTCAATCCCATTTAAATTTGGAATAAAATTCACCCATAAAGGTAGAAAAATAAAGAAGATTGTTTACCTACTGAATTTTTTACAAGTTATCGTTAACTGGATTTTGTGGTGGGTTATTCGACTATTCCTTTCTTATTATTGGGTAGGAAATACACCGAGGTTGGTCACATTGAAATTTGAAAAAGTAATTCCATCCCTAAGGGTATCAAAATAGGTAATGATTGATTATTCACCCACTGAATTTTTATTTAATTAACGTTAACTGATTCAATTACACAGAAGTTTGTATAGGGTTATTCGATTTTGATGATTCCTTTTTTATTTGGTAGTATATATCCCGAAATTGATCCCATTTAAATTTGGAATAAGATCCACCCGTAAGGATAGAAAAATAAGGAATGATTGACTGTTCACCCACTGAATTCTTTTACATGTTAACGGTAACTAATTTTATGTCGGCGTCAGACAAACAATCAACAAAGAACATTAAATTTTTAGATAAATAATCAAATCAAAAGAACATTATCTTACATAATGCAATAACATTCCAAAAATGCAATTTCTGCACCACCACTCGCAACATGATGGTACCCTCACGCGTGTGACCGTTCGGAAGCTTTGTCGTTATTTTGGCGTCAACGCAAAATTAGTTTAAATGAGTTTCGGAACTTATATACCTATATAAATTAAAAAGGTTTACTTTAATATAATTTTTCACTTTTGAGTTTCTTGTTTCGCTGCTTTATTTTCTTCTTAAATAGTTTTTACCTTTATTTCATTTGTCTTTACTTAGTCAGTTTTCAAATTTCGTTTATTTAACAAGAAATATATCCAAAACTTTTATCTGTCCATGTATAATTGTCAATATTCAATAATCGTTTGAGATAATTTATCTCGTCATGGTTTGAACTAATAAATATTGCATGAATAAATCAAAATACTAAATTGTGATGCATTTTAAGGTAAATAAAGTACACATTTCACCATCTACTAGCACAGACGGCAACATAATGAAAGCATTGTGAAATCTGTAGTTATTTTGTTCCCTGTAATAATTGAAACTTTCGATTCAATGTAACGTGCTTAAAACAGAAGATGGCAGCCTATGTCGTGGACCAGCAATCCTTACAGGCTGGATTCAAGATAATGTTAATTTATTTTTATAGTATTTAACTAAAAAATTTTTAAATAAAACGTATTTGCTATATTTGTTTACCTCTGATTTGGTACTTTCATCTTTTAAATATTGGAGCGTTTTTAGAGCAATAGTGGCGTTTGCACTATCACTGATTGCTAAAATCATCGAGAAAATTATTTTTCTTACCTTTTTTTGCTTAAGTAATTGAGGTATATGTTTTTATACCTTTATATTGTAATTTTCTCAGTACAGTAACAATGTGTTCCTATACATGCTCCCTTATTTGCCTTTGGCAAGCATTTCCATTTGAAACAACGGAAACAACAGGAAACTTGACGAAATATTTACAACCCCATTTTGGCTCTGCTCTTTTTTACTTTTACACATTGTAACAAGGGGAAGAAAAGAAATTCATAGCTTCTTTAGCTTTAGGTTAATCCAATAAGTAAAGTTATTGAAATCTTTTTTAAGACCTTTTGATTACTATCAATATCTTGTAGTTTTCAGGCATCTACGGCCAACGTTTTCTTTTCTGGTTGACCGTGATCCATGGATATTTCGCCGTTCCTATCTGATGACTAGGCAGGTGCTGAATGACTGATGTTTCTGACGTCAGGAAAACAATATTGAATCCACAATATTTTGGATTATCCATTTCAAAGGAGTTCATAAATTTTTGCACTCTCTTCAGAGTAATAACATTTATTGAAATGTATTTATTTTTTTTTACTTCAGTAGAATTTCTTTGCAAATTATTAAATAAAATAATCAAGTATTTTTTAAAATTTAATATCCCCTAATTAAATCTCTAATGTCTAGATATATGATTAGTGTTTACAATTCAAGGGTTGGGCTCTTATATGTAACGTGTATATGTCACTTTGTGGATTTCTGTACTTAGATTTATGTTTGGATTGCTCGACCATTGTGAACTGAAACACTGACGAGACAAGTTATACAACAACTCTGTAGTCCGTCCTAGTTTTTTAGAATTTGATTTATGGTAGATATGACATTATGTTTTAGCTGTACCAAACACCCTGCATATGAAAAAAAAGCTGCAGGAATTTCTACGAATTTGCCTCTATCATGTCGTATTTTTTAAAAGATAATGCCGCCCTTTCATGATCGCATGAAACAGAGTATCCCTATACTCGGTTCTCAATTCATCACTATAACAGGCGAGGAGTCGGTGACATTGAAAGTACCATCATCGTAGAATTGCAAAATTTTTAAAAAAATTGATAATTGATAATTATACGAACAAAATGGCCATGGTACACTTTAAGTTACTTAATCGAAAGTATATTAAAAAACTTATCACTACATAGTACGAAACAACGTCGCTTCCAGCTGTCTGTCCCTATGTATGCTTAGATCCTTAAAACTACGAAATGGATTTTGATGCGGTTTTTTTTAATAGATAGAGTGATTCAAGAGGAAGGTTTACGAGGGTGGATTGATAAGTTTCCGGCCTAACCAAGAGATGACGCCACTAGGCCTACCTTGAGGTGACATTCTATAGTACCATCCTTGGATAGCTTGTAGCTATAGTTTCAGCCCGATCTCCTTGCTAGTGTAGGTTTGACAGCACGCTGAACAAGACGCCTCTGTGGTTTTCGTAAAAATGGAAAAGCAGG
>NW_020439043.1:246983-266615 GCF_000699045.2 Agrilus planipennis | reverse complement strand
CCAAAACGAATTTCAGACTGATTGATAGGTTAGTTTGGATTTGGCAGCCATTCGACTGAGACGTGTTTCGTTATTTTCGCTAAGATGGAAAAAGAGCAGTATCGTTCGGTAACTCGCTTTTTGTTTTTGGATGTGAAAAAATGCGAGGAGATGAAAACAAAGTTGGATACTGTTTATGGAGGCATTTCGCCATCTACGACCACAGTTAGATATTGCTTCAACGAATTTAAACGTGGGCAAAGATCCGTTTTTTATAGGAGCGACCAGGAAGCCTGGCAAACGTTGTTACCGAGGAAATCATTTTACGGATTTTCTAGGAAAAGGAAGAACAATCACTGGACAATACTACAGACGAAAAAGAAGGTGCGTTTTCAACACGATAACGCACCGGCACATTCATCAGGAGTTGTTGCCGCCAAACTGCATGAATTACGTTACGAACTGCTGCCGTACAGCCCGTACTCACTCGATTTGACCCCCTGCTACTTTGTCTTGTTCCCTACCATGAAGAAATAACTCGCCAGAAAAAAATTTAGCTCAAACGAGGAAATCATCGCCGAGACAGGGGGATTTTGGAGAGTTCGACAAATCTTATTTTTTGGAGAGGTAAAAAAAATGGCAGGGACATTGGGAGAAGTGTATCTTTCTAAAAGGGGACTATGTTGAAAAATAAACACGGGTACTTATTGAACCGCCCTCATACATACAGTCCTCCATATGTGAAGAACATGGTTAGTAAAAAAATTTTATAGATAAAAAATTGCTTTAATGTATAATGTTTCGGACTTTTCATTTTTCTCAATACTTATAACGAAAATTCTCCATGACAACAATCCGCCCTTGTTTGGTGTGCATTAACGAAACAAAGTCAGCCCCTAGATTGAACTCGTGTATTTGTTTCCACTTCTTCCCTTATATATCACTACACGGAGAGAAAGATTACCATAGTCGTCACTATAATGTGGATACCAGAAGCTTGTATTGACGAAATTCAACATTAGACCAAGAATTTTTATAAGAGAACCTTATAAACTTTAATAGAAATCAATAACAGCATGTACGCTATTATAACTTATCATCAGCCGAAAGCATCCAGATTATGACATTAGGAGACAGCATTGTAATTTATACAAGATTTTTCTCCATGTACAATGTGAAATCAGAGCCAATTTGATGAAAAAAAGTTTTTATTAAATTAAAACTAACAATCAACGTTTCTTTTTAAAGGTAGGGTTTTTGTTTGCAATTTAGGTAAGTAACGGTACATGTAAAATGGTGTAAAACATTCAGTGTGACTTAGTAAAGATAATAAATAACACAATTAGTTGTTACACAGTAATTAAAGACACTATTGTAAAGATAGTTATAAAAGTTGTACAATAAATTAAAAGCACGTTCACAAAGACTGAAAGACGTTCACAATTAAAAATTACCTAAATAATAACACATGAGTTCAATATATTTCTCAATATTGTGTATGTTTCGTTATAGAGAGGTTACACTCTATATAAGCTGTAAGAATGTTGCTTAGATCACTTCTTTTATCAACTTCTTCCTATTACCGATATAATCAACCTATCAGTCCACAGGTTATAATATTGATGCAACTCCTACAACAGAAAAGAAATAAGTAAATCCAATACATCCATAATAAGTAACTTATAATAAATATAATTCGGACGCTCAAAATTGGTACAGTCTGCAATAAAACTGTCACATTTATTTTCTTTTTTCGACTTAGGTATACTTCATTTACTTTCTCTAGGGATGTTCCCCTTCCAATGTCTTGAATGCGCGCTGGCAAAATCGTAGGTAGGGAGAAAAAAGCTCATTATAACCTCGACTCTTGTTCATTAAACATACTTTTTCATACAGTACCTGCTAAAAATTTTGTTCAATCATGAATAGTAGTGCGAGTCGAAAACAAGCGTTAAAGCCTTTAATATGTCTTTAAATATAAATAAACATCTCGTTGATATTTTCAGTAGTAATTGGTACTAACAACAGCAAATTTGAGCAATGTAATTTTAGTGGCTAAAATGGTCAATTTTTCCGTGCATAATTGTACGGATTGTACGCTTTACAAAAAAGTAAACACAAGAACTATATCGAAATAATAAATAATTTAGTAGAGCAATCAAGAAATAATACAAATTAAGACAAACGACGTATCCCAATACAATTTTAATTCTAATTTTTATTAGGTAGGTGTTTGTTACTTATACTTATTAAATTATTACTGCTGGTGTTAGTTTTCCTTGTTTATTTGGTAGAATTACCTGGCCCTGTCGGGTACTTAACGTCATTCTATGGTACCCGGCCGGATCTTAAAGAATATGGTGGATACGCCGGGTACCATGGTTTACCACCGGGTAAACCAGATACCCGACCCATTTCTAATTTCAATAAATATTTAACAAATCATGAAGTTGTGTTAACTCGCAAAAATAGTATTATTGAATACTTATGAGAAAAATTGTTCATACATCCTTTATTTCACGCACATGAAGACTATTCGCACAGGATTAAGGTTCTTCTTTGGTCAAAATTAATGAGTCACGCATCTGACAGTTTTAATTAAGTATACTATTTTTTTCTTCATATTTATACAACAGTTTCACTAGACATGTCCAAAAAACGAAAACAATTAATAGATATCTAATATTTTTTCTATAATTAATGGTAAAAAGCTTTACTTGTTGAAACTCCATAATAAATATAACTACCTCTTCCATCTTCGTATTTCAAGAAAACTTCAGCAACTCCAAATATTTAACTATTTGCGAATAGTAATCTAAACTAGGTCTACATCTACCCCCTCTTAACTCCTTTTCCTACTTGTAATATTTCTCTAATTAGCGTTTCATGTCTTAAAAAATTACTACCAATTTATTTCAATTATTCCCTACTGATTTCCATAACACCCCCTATTCTCCTACTTCACATTTCCAACCATTTCTATGTCCTTTTCTATAATACCACATCTCAAAAGCTTTTAATCTTTTATTTACCTCAACACGTTTAATAACCTTTTTTTAATTTCCAAATTATCCGATCTCGAGCACAAAAGTAATCTATTTTTGTTAGCAACGACCCGACCCTATTCGCTATTCTTTGTGTTATATTGCTAGCTCATTTTCCATTACGAGATATCATGCTCCCTGCATATCATTTCTTTAGTTTATCGTCTCCTATTTTTATATTAGTTCTAGCTCTACTTTTTCATGCCCTACATGTCAATACTTTTATTTTATTTTTATGAATTTTCATATGATAACTGTAACTTCTCCTCGCTAGATGCTAACACTGCCATATCATTCTCAAATCTAGGCTTGCTAATCTTTTACTAATCTATACTCTTATAAAATATCTACACTCAAAATCATAATCAAGATCTACATAGAAAATCATAATCAATCATGAAAGTGTTTATTTTACGGTTTGATAAAAATTTTTGATATCATATATATTAATACATTAATTACGATAATTTATTCGCAGTAACGCATGTGCATATTACGCTTGAAAAAAGTTTTCCCAAATAAAAAACCAACTTGTCATCTGTTCGTAATACATGGGAAAATTTTCAAGGAGATTTACGCACTATTATCTTACTGTAAATAAATAACGTTAGAGATATCATCTTAGGGACAGATGAAGATGTCGTGGATAGAAAAGGTTAACAATAATGACGTATTATTAGAAGAACAATTAATAAACGAAGAGGAAAATGATGTATTTGCTTATGTATGATAGGTATGACACTTTCTGAGTCATGAAGGATTAATAAGAGACATATTAGAAGTAGGAGAAGACGAAAAAAGATAAAGAGGGACTGAAGTAAACTTAAATTAGATTGTTGTTCGTGGGATATTTTAATTTTAGGGAAATGCGAAGATGGTGGAGGTGCATTCGGATTCGGATGACCTTATGATGATGTAAAAAGGACCATAAAATTATTTTTTAGAAAATTACCTGGATTTTGGTTTATCTGAGGGCTTATCGTCCACAACCTTTGGTCCTTTCTCTTTTTTCGTAGCTCCTTTTCTTTGTTCCTACAATAAGACACATTCATTTTAATATCACTCATAAGATTGAGCATGCAGTTTTTTTTCTGTTCAGTTGTAAAATATGCATTTATATAAATATATCTTTGGTCAAGTATTAGCGCCGGTGCACACTTGTGGCAATCGCCGCTGCGGCACCGCAATTGCGGCTTAGCGCCGGTGCACACTTGCGGCAATCTCCGCTGCGGCACCGCAATTGCAGCTTAAAGTACTAACAGGTAAATGGGTTAATGCACATTCATCTGCGCGCCGCCGCGGGGCCGCGCGTCCAAATGGCGACCGTTTTGAACCGCAGGTCCCTACGGAACCGTGGCGGCACCGCTGCCGCTATTGCGGTTTTGTAGTACTCGTTTGTATATCGGCTGGTACACACTTGCGGCAAATTGACGCAAAAAAGGATGGCTGCTACTAGAACTTCTGAAGATTTGGATATAGAATTATTCATTGATGCAGTAAAGGGGTTGGTTCCCAGAGATATGGGATATTTCCTCAGAAATATACCTATACCATGAAAGAGTCAAAAACAGGTCTGCATGGATTATAATCTGTGAAATGTTTTCCGATGGATTTTTGGAGCTGGATGACAAGGAGAAAACATTTCTAGTGGGATTATGGAGACTTTTAATCTTGTATCTTTTGCGATCTTATCCTATTAGAAACTTTTGCTGTTAATTCATCAGATGAAGCAACACTCCTTCGAAAGTAGTTGAAAAATTAGTCAGGATTCTCCCTTAAATACGAAAGCGACGTTACAAATGTGCCCCTCGTAAGCCGTAAATTGGTATATGGGTCTACCCGAAATCGTCTTTTTTTTTTTTCGATCAATAACGCATTTGTACACCAAATACGTAAAAACTGCACGCCTTTCATTAATAAAAACTTCCATTTTGCACTATTCAACTTGTCGCACTGACTGATTTTCTTTAAAAACGAATGACACTGTATTAGATATATATTTTTATTACTTTTGCGGCGCCGCAACAAAACCGCAAAAATACCAACAAGTGTGCAGCAAACTTTGCGGTGCCGCTGCGGACCCGCGGCGGCAAACTGTCGCAAGTGTGCACCGGCACTTAGTGATGCGCATCGATCATTTTGTGCCTTGAAATTGAAGAAACAACTCTTTGGTCAACTATTGTATATGTAAACGGTACTTGTTGTTTAATCGGAAACGAACAAAATACAATCCTCGAAATGAGACAATTTAATTAGCCATGCACTGTAAACAATTTGAATTAGAGATGCACTGGATTAATTTTGTCGGGTACCGGATATATTTTCGTTCTGGCGGGCTTTCCACTAAATACCAACCTCACCAACGTCCTGAACCACATTAAATTCCGTTCAAATATTGTTAAAATACCAATTCAATGAAATTCTAACTGTTGGTTGGCGGATTGTGAATTTTCAACGAGAGAATTGAGTTGAAACGAGCCCGTAATGTTCATAAACACTAAAAGTTTGCTAAGTGACAAAATTATACTAATAAGCGACAGAAATTGCAACTTTTGGCCATACTGATGTATTCTTGTTCGTAAGAAAAAGTAAACACAAGAACCATATCGAAATAACAAATAATTTGGTATAGCAATCAAGAAATAACACAAATTAGAACAAACGACCTATCCCAATACAATTTTGATTCTAATTTCTATTAGGTAGGTTTTTGTTACCTATACTTATTAAATTATTATTGCTTCTTCTTTCAACTTAGATATACTTCATTTACTTTCTCTAGCGATATGCCCCTTCTAATGTCTTGGATGCGCGCTGGCAAAATCGTAGGTAGAGAGAAAAAGTTCATTATATCTCGACTCTTGTTTATTAAACATACTTTTTCATACAGTACCTGCCAAAAGTTTTGATCAATCATGAATAGTAGTGCGAGTCGAAAACAAGCGTTAAAGCCTTTAAAATGTCTTTAAATATAAATAAACATCTCGTTGATATTTTCAGTAGTAATTGGTACTAACAACAGCAAATTTGAGCAATGTAATTTTAGTGGCTAAAATGGTCAATTTTTCCGTGCATAATTGTACGGATTGTACGCTTTACAAAAAAGTAAACACAAGAACTATATCGAAATAATAAATAATTTAGTAGAGCAATCAAGAAATAATACAAATTAAGACAAACGACGTATCCCAATACAATTTTAATTCTAATTTTTATTAGGTAGGTGTTTGTTACTTATACTTATTAAATTATTACTGCTGGTGTTAGTTTTCCTTGTTTATTTGGTAGAATTACCTGGCCCTGTCGGGTACTTAACGTCATTCTATGGTACCCGGCCGGATCTTAAAGAATATGGTGGATACGCCGGGTACCATGGTTTACCACCGGGTAAACCAGATACCCGACCCATTTCTAATTTCAATAAATATTTAACAAATCATGAAGTTGTGTTAACTCGCAAAAATAGTATTATTGAATACTTATGAGAAAAATTGTTCATACATCCTTTATTTCACGCACATGAAGACTATTCGCACAGGATTAAGGTTCTTCTTTGGTCAAAATTAATGAGTCACGCATCTGACAGTTTTAATTAAGTATACTATTTTTTTCTTCATATTTATACAACAGTTTCACTAGACATGTCCAAAAAACGAAAACAATTAATAGATATCTAATATTTTTTCTATAATTAATGGTAAAAAGCTTTACTTGTTGAAACTCCATAATAAATATAACTACCTCTTCCATCTTCGTATTTCAAGAAAACTTCAGCAACTCCAAATATTTAACTATTTGCGAATAGTAATCTAAACTAGGTCTACATCTACCCCCTCTTAACTCCTTTTCCTACTTGTAATATTTCTCTAATTAGCGTTTCATGTCTTAAAAAATTACTACCAATTTATTTCAATTATTCCCTACTGATTTCCATAACACCCCCTATTCTCCTACTTCACATTTCCAACCATTNTGATACAAAATAGTTCTCCATTATTAAATTTAGATTTGTCTTCAAAAACAATTTGTTGCGAACAATTCACATATATTTTTGAAACTTAATAATTTTTCATTTTAACATTCACAATTAATTTTAATTAAACTGTTTCATAGCTAATAATATTCCTACTTACCAAAGCTACCTCTCCTATTTTATACTGTTTCATTTCATCCCTTGCGTCCGCAGAATGTCCAGCTTCGTTAAAGGCCTTGGTTGCATTTTTTCCACCCCATTCCTCGATTAATTCACCTCCACCAGGATGCTTAATTGCGAAAAGACATTAGTAGAATTAATTTATTTGTGCACAACAGAATAAAAACCAATTCATCCACTATGTTCTCTAAATAACTATCGTATAATTTTTATTTGAGGGAGTACCTAGTAGGAACTAATACGTACTTGCATGGCGTGTTCCAAAAATATCGAATATATTATGGCAATAAAGCAATTAAACTGATTTTGGCCCATTGTACCACCTAATAAATTGAAATCAAAGTGTATCTATATGTTGGATGCAAATTTTTTATGCATATCAACATTAATAACTCATTCTCGTTTGAAGTTCTTTATTGTTAACACTCGTTAGAGCAAGATTGTGTATCATTTTATCATAGCAATTAAAAATGTTAAAATCATTGAAATCATTAGAAGATTGGTTGAAACAACAAACCACACATATTACTAGAGTGTTTTAAAAACCCCACATGAAAAAAAAATCGACCAAACCCCTCATTAAATTGCGGTGGAGAATTTCTCTATTACATGTTGTTAGACGACAATTTTTGACTGCACTGATTTAATATGGTGAAAAAACCTTTCAAGAATTAGTCGTACAGAAATTTTGTATGTATTGCTTTGTCCTGTTTTCGGGAAACCATATTTATACTTTGTAATATTTTTGAAGGTTTGAAGTTTAGAGATTAATTCAATGTAAAAACTAAAACAGGTTTCATTTATGTCTTAAAAATAAGACAACCGATTATAAACTTAATTCGGGCATTGTGATTATTAAAACTTCAAAAGATTATACCCCCGTAAAAGTACTTTGCTTATTGATTTATTTTCAATAATAGGATCTACAAAAAGATCATATCATGTAATAATAAGAAATAGTTATTGTTTCGACAACGAGTTATCAGAATGCGTAATTATTTATCAATTAATGTTACTATTTACTTATACTATTTCAACGAAAAATGCCAGCCGCTACACCCTACACATTACTTTGATTTGAATAAATATATAAAATATTCCTTGTTGAACATGTTACTAGAGTTACATTTCTTTTCAAACGTACTCATACATAAATTGCAGCATATTTAAAAGTCTAAGATGCATTAAAATTGATAAGTTTGAACCTATTAATCATAATTTTATCTATTATTTATTTGTGGACGTGACATCATTAAGGTTTGATTTATTTCACACTTCCTTTATATCTATTTCTTTAAATTACTAGCTGCTTGCATCGTATTCTATCCTAATAAAGGATATAAGCGACAATTATTTTTTTATCGCCGTACGATTACTTTTATGATTAAATAAACATTTTTGAAATAGTTTCATTTTTCATTGTAGAATAACAGGAATAAATTGTCTCCGATATATATCTAAATTCTGTATTTTTTCGTTATCACTACATAGTATAAAACAAAGTCGCTTTCCCGCTGTCTGTCCCTATGTATGCTTAAATCGTTAAAACTACGCGACGGATTTTGATGCGGTTTTTTTTAAAAGATAGTGATTCAAGAGGAAGGTTTATATGTATAATACATGCATAATACAGTATGGAAACACTGATAATTTTAGAGGTTTCTAATGTGATGTCGTAAATAAACACATTTTTTGCGCTTACATTGCAAACGCTGGCTGAACCCTATGAGATAGATCAAAATAATGTACTACAATATTGTACATCTTAAAAGGGTCTACAAAAAAGTCCGCGATGGTATATGTCTATCTCTTAGGGATAACCCACAATAACCATTTTTATCCTTTACTTTTTATGAGAAATAATGACTTATTTACGAAGCGATTGTAGGCAATATAGCATTAATTCTTATCCAATTAAGTACCTTACATACATTGTGCATTTAATATAGATCAATATGGCCCTTGACAGCATGTAATTTAAATGAATATTTTCGAAGATATTACAGATTTAAAATGCAGGGACATTGCGATTGCCGTTTTGTATTGTCTAATGACAAAAAACTGTGAATGTTGTATATAAAGACATTCTTTAGTATAATTAGTATGTTCAGGGGGTATCTTTTGAAGGTTTCCCCTTTTCGATAATAATCTAAACAAAACAAAAATATATTTAGTATCAGCATTGCACCCGTGCGAAGCTGGGGCGGGTCACTAGTTATTCACTAGTTATTCAGATTTTGAGAGAACTACGAAAATTGTTTTGCTATCTGTTTAAATTGCAGTATCTGAATTTTTTCGGTAAGTACACTACTTCTACTACTTTCTTAATACAAGTGGAAGAATATGGGATGTCCCAAAATTCCATATGCATGGATCAACCAAAGGTAACTAGGTTCGAAATGAGATGATTAAGCCAAATGTATTCATATGTATACCAAATTGATTCAAAGGTGCCAATAGTAATTCGTTATTTTTTCAATAACCTATTTAAAAACACTTCATAGGATATAATAAAAAAATTTTTAATAGTTTTCTCTAAATAACCATTTGGAATACAATTTGGAAATAGTGTAACGAATTGCTTCTAAGAATTATCTATCAAATTTATCTGGAGATAAAACTAATCGTGATAACTGGATTCATTGTTACATCATTAATTTTATTGAAATGATTTGGATGATTCTATTATCGGCGTGGAGACAAGGACAAGGACAAGTTTCATTGTTTTGAAAGAAATATTAATTTGTCGCGAGACGTGATGAATTTTCCTCTTTTAAATTTTATTTAAGATGTGTTCATAGATATGTTACCATTATAATTTTTCGTTTAAATGAGGAATTGTGAAAGTAGACTTCCAGCGAAAAACGTAGTACTCCCCCATACATATGTTAGGTAATAATTTATAGAGGCGAAGATCAGTTATAATTACAAATTATCGAAATACATGCCCATCAACAGATAAAATAAGCGATTAATGACTACACCAATACTTTCAACTGATAGTAATTATGTATTGTGGATATGAACGACTATATACATGTACATATATATTTGTATTATTCGTTGTAAAAATATTTTTCCACTAATGTATTCCAAAAATAAATGCAGGTTATTTGAAAAAAAAAAAGACTATCCTACCTTTAATGGAAATTGACATAAATATTTTAATTAAAAGTGGGTATATATAAGTAGAATTTTAATTTGTCTTTAAATAAGCATATTTAAAAAATCGTCACTTACGTCTTTCGCATAATCAGTACAATCGTACACGTTGTTTTTATGGATAAACCATAAAGGTTTTCCATCTTTTCCGTTGTTCACAGCGATTTCTTCCAACGTATAATATTTAACAGACATGTTTTAATTAGATTAAACGTGCGAATTCTCACTTGGAATATCTTTGAATGAGAGATCAATTCGCAGGGATTCACGTTTTGCGATAACATTTATTGCAGATAAGATTTTCAAGACAACGCACGCCTGTAATTGATAAGATTTTAATTACGTTTATTCGCGAATACAGTTCCGCTCAATTATCCTTTTCTGAAAATTTTCAAATTGATATTCGCTACTTTAGAAATGGCTTATTTTTATTTGTAGAAGTAATTGAAAATGGTATAAAAAGCGAATAATCGAATTTTCCTATACGAATTGCTTAATACCAGGCTATTAGAGTTTCATTTGACGTCCTTTATCGCTTTTAATATGTGAGCTATGAATAGTTTGTTACAGAAATGCCTTCAAAATCTGTTTTTCTTTCAAATTGCCTGGTAAACCTTTTATTATATACAAACAAAGTCAAATCTCTAAGTTATAGATTTTTCGACAGATTTAGTGATTTTTTATCTTTTGAAATTTTAAAGCCTTTTCTGACAATTACAGTGGTTAAACAATAATCAGAATCAAATCAGTACTTTACAAAAAATTTAAATTGCTGATCATTGTAATTCGAATATAAAATTTTGACAATTCAATATAGGCATGATCTCCTATCTCGAAGGGCGGGATATTTAATCGGCCATTTTGAATTTTTGTTTTCATGCAAATCGGCAAGACATTTTATGAAAACGTAGACCAAATTTCTGTATTTCAAATCTCATATATTTTTATCACAGATCCAGAATACCCTTAAATAGAAGTTATCATGTATTTATTATTGTCGTTGTGTTTAGGCTTGTCCACACCTCAAAAGCACGGGCAATCATCCCTTGGCTTTCCCCTTTTAGTTACCCTCCCACCAACGCTTCATAGGAAAACTTCAAAAGAGGAGAACATTCTAAGACTAGTCTAGTCTATGCTAACGTCTTTTGCTTGTAGAACGTGGTAACCAAAGGTATGACGCCTACGTTGAGACAGCGCAGGAGAATGACATTTTCTATCTCCTCCTCGCAAAAGAGACAGAAAGAAATGATAATTAATCTCAGTTTGTTTCTAGTAGCACAGTTCTCCGTGACTTGCAAGAATTTTGACTTTTCTCCTACCGAGCATAACAATTTGTTCTTCCTACTCCCTGCATTTTCTAGGAGAGATAAAGACCTTTACCTGCCTACATCATTGTTGTATTCCCCAGTCCCTGTAGAGTTCTGAAGTGGCACATCTCGCAATTTATTGCTTGACCTGGCTTCTACAATTACCCACAGCAGGTTCTAGACCGATGAGATGTCGGGCACCCAAGCAGATCTGTATTAGTTCGTTTCCCTTTAAACCGCTATGACCCGGAACCTAGAGCAATACCACCTTGTTTTGAGTCGATAGTCTGTTGTGAGATTGGCGGCAGTCTTCTAACAGTTTCGACTTTGCTGAGTATTCACTGAGGGCATTTTTACATATAAATGTTAATTTCTTAAATTTATCTCAATCAATTAAAGGTTTGTTATTTTGAAGTTTGTTTATAAAGTATTTATTGAAATGTGGAAAAATGGATTCGTTTTCAGCAACTACTATAGATAGTGGACCTTGTTGGAGCATACGTAATCCTAAAATGTAGCATCGTGCTACAGATGGCGTTTACTGTGCCATTTGTATTATTTACTAAAACGCACTGTTAATACAGCAGGTAAAAGTTGGTCTGTGTTCTGTCGGAGCTGCCTGCGACGCGCTGATGAGATCCAAAAAGATCGAAATCGCGATCCGCGTCTGGCAGTTTCGACAGAATACAGACCACTTCGAATTATTTTATTTATTGAAAAGTTTTTGGTAACTATTTTTAAAAATGTTCGCCGAAAAGACACATCTACAGGTATTTACTCTGAGCTGCACAATTTATTATTTAATTTATTTTTCTATTACCGAGTTTGAACACTATTTAATACAAAATATTTTAATTTAATATAATGAAACATAAAAGAACAATACATTAGTAATAGTTGGTTAATTTCTTTGAAAGAACCACTTCTTTTTCTTTGGTGCTGCATCAAATTGTATAATGGAGTACTCCATCTTTTCATTGAGTTCCATAAACGCACCTAGATTATCAAACTTCTGTACATAATTAGGAGCACTGAAAATTGTAAGAACGTTGTAATTATGGCAAAAGAAATATCCCTGCATAACAAGTTGATGTGCTCGAACAATTAACGTCAAATCGTTGGTACGATTGAATTCCTGAGACACATCTTCTCCAAAGAAGAAACCTGCTCCCCGAGGAGAAACATACCATCCGGGTTCTTCGCATGGATCTGACCAAAGTAAATCGCACATAGGACCTTGAGTTGGTACTTCTATGAATCTATTTATAGTTCTGATATCGTCTAAAGTTTTAATGCTAGGACTAAGGCCACCATGCACGGCGAAAACTTCTTCATCAATGAGAGCAGTTATTGGAAAATAATCGAATAAATCAACAAACTGCTTCCAAACCGAATTGTTTCCGCCATATTTCTGCAAGCATTCATCGTAAAATCCATACATTTGCGTCACCTGTCTACATTCATGGTTGCCTCTTATTATAGTCATTCTTTCTTTGTATTTCGTCTTTAAAGCCACCAAAAGTGTGATTACTTCAACCGAATATTCTCCGCGATCTACGTAATCTCCCAGAAATAAATAATTGATATCTGGACATCTCCCACCGATTCGAAACAATTCTAGCAGATCATAAAACTGACCATGAATGTCACCACAAATAGTAACCGGCGTGACTACTTCTTGAATGTTTTTTTCCTTAGACATAATGTCTTTTGCTGCATGACATAATTTTTCAATGTCACATGCCTGCAAATATACTCCTACACAAAAGGAAGTAGAACGAAGGAAAATAATTTCGGTTCCTTACCGTTATAAAGCTGTGCAATCCATTTGTCCAAATCCATAATTGCGCAATTATTTGTATTAAGCAATCGTGTTATACTTCAAACATAGTAGCTTGGCTCAGGTGCTTTTTTCTCCAAATGTTTCAAAAGAGATTATCCACATTATTCTTCTTAATTAATTAAATGAAATAAAACCTTATTTGAAATACCATTTTCTTTTCTGCAACAACGATCTTCGTTGGAATAAGAATATTAAGACCATTTGTCAAAATGATGACATTTAAATTTTGACGATTCGATCCAAAAAGTCTGTGATGGATATTTATGCGATCAGCGTATAACACTATTTGACAATTAAAAGCTATTAACTGCAGGAATGTCTGCTTCTCTGGAACTGTTAGGCTAATTTAAATAAAACTTTTAAAAAACTGGTGACTATCTATAGGTACTATCTAAGTTTCTTAGTATCTGATGGTCGGAGCCTCGGGAAACCATGCAGTTCTTGAAATTTTCGCTGTAAGGGGAATTAACCCCCGGTTCCGATTCTGAGGTCAGGTTAGAAAGATGATTATTATTAAAGTATATTCTCAAAGTTATTTAAAAGATTAAATAGTGAGCAAATTATTTGTTGTCGTATCTTTGATAGATATACTTAATTTTAAAATTCACAAAAGTGTATATCAATCAAGCTAAATTATGGCAAGTGCCCTCATTTCATTATTTTTGAAATAACTATCTCGAAATCAATTTGCATTTTTGACACCCTAGTAACTCTTCATTTCAATAATTTGATTTTTCTACTTACTGAAACTGAGTATCGTCCTGGGATATTTTTACACTCATTACTTATTTATCGTTTTATTTTACTTCAACAAATTTTGTTGCCTACGATACTTAGAAAGGCTATACCAGTTTCAATTATTTTTAGGCTTTCCAACATTCTTGAACTGAAATTTCAATGAAAATTTCATTTTTCTTTTGTGTTTTTATTCAAAACCATCTGAAACATAAAATCATGCGGCTAGACATTCTTGTAATATTCCATTTTTACATTCTCTTACACGGAGAAAACGAAAAAGAGAAATTTACTTAAATATTAAAGGGATATTTACAATGTATCCCTCTAGCCCGTTGCTTCGTAAGCGAAAATAATAAAAATTACAATTTGGACCCGAATATGTAAAAATAAAATTCCAGCAGAAATAAATTTACTAGGTATTTTAGTTGATATTACAAATTTAATTGTAATAATTAAGAAACTTGAAATAATTTTTAAAGAAACATGTCAAAATTAAGATTATTTATTACAAGTTACCTAATAAATTCTACTATTTCTACGGCAAATTCAGTCATTTACAATCGAAAATTGTAATTTTTGCTTTGCCATAAAAATTTAGTTTTCTCCGTGTAATCGAGTTACTCGATAATTAGCAAAAACAAACTAACGATTTCATTTCTTTAACCATAAAAAACCACGGTGTTCAAATTTCAAACCCCTCCACTACATTAATTCTGAATAGTCTCTTACCAGACACTTCTCCTTCTTACAGAGTTACCTATTACCAATTCTAGGAAAGAGTGATCATAGAGCATTGTAGGCGGAGCAAAAAAAGTGTTGATTGATATGCTCATAGACGGTAATAGTAATACTCCTAATCCGATCTAGCAATGATTGGTAGCGCATATATGTGCGCTATCCTTTTGCAATGCTAATACGTTTATCGAATTATACTCTACAGTCCTATATCATTTATTAGTTCCCTATTCTCTTCTATATCTGTCTTTATTTTTATTAGTCGATTGAAAGGATAGTGTACATGAAGTTCACTGGTAGATCTATACTCGTTCATTCCTTTGTGGGATAGATAATATACGGTNTAAATGAACGGCATCAGGTTGATCTCGTTGCAAACTCCAACAGTAGTCGGCCATCATATGGTAGTCCCACCTTCCTTGATAACGCTCTTCCATTGTCCGTATATCTTGATGAAATCTTTCACCATGCAGTTCACTAAAATCACCCACATTTTTTGGGAATCGATCTAAATGTGAGTGTAGGAGGTGAATTTTAATGTTCATGTTACATCCTAGCTCTTGCAAATTTGAAATTATGCACTCAATGAGCTCAACATAATTCTTAGATTTCTTGTTCCCTAAAAAGTTACTCATAACTAAAATAAATGAATTCCATGCTTTCGATCCCACTTCACTAATTGTTTTGATAAAATCAGGATCTTTCACGAGTTGCCTAATTTGTGGCCCATCAAAAATTCCTGCTTTTAACTTTTCATTACTTAATCCTGGAAACTTGCGTGAAAAAAAATTGAAACATTCACTACTTTTGTCAAACGCCTTCACAAACTGTTTCATCATACCAAGTTTAAGTACCTATAAAGGTATTTAGATTTACTAGATTGTACCTCTCGTGATTTCAGTTGAGGTCGTTGAGCAGAAGGTATATTAGGATTACACGATTTCCAGGATTAATTCCATTTATTTTCACAACGCAGAAGTAGCAGTCGTCATGGTGATTTCGAGGTTCTCGCCAAATCATGGGTGCTACGAAATTGATTGCATCCCTTTTTCCATTGGACCACAATCGAAGACATACAACACATTTCTGGCATACAATATAAGGAACCCATGGCTTATCTTGATAGCACAGTTCTATTTGTATTGAAGATACGCAGTTTTCACGAAGTACGATATAGGTTTTCGATATTTTTCAAAAATATATTCACCATATATATAGCAAAAACAGTTTGGATTATGTAAACAACACCTTCTTGGGGAAGCCACATAAAAAAAAATAATATGTATTTTAATGACCGGCAAAATACAATAAACTAAACAAAATTGGTGAATGAGGGTAGTTAGCTATAACTCAAAAAGAAAAGCTGTTACAGAAAAATTGTTGCCATATTTGAAAAATATCCACCAAAATAAGTTAGAAACACCTTCTTGGGGAAGCCACATCGAATACAACAATAATATATATTTTAATAACCGGCAAAACATAACAAAACTAAACAAAATTGGTGAATGAGGGTAGTTAGCTATAACTCAAAAGGAAAAGCTGTTACATAAAAATTGTTGCCATATTTAAAAAATACTCACCAAAATGAGAAACAAAAAAAAATTACAGGAAACAAACAACTGTTTTTCTTTTGTTGGCCAGTGTAATCAGTCAATTGATGAAGCTGTTTGAAGTAGACGATGAAGTTGACACGGAATTAGATGCGGTGGAGGAAGATGAATGAATAATTTATGCAACCTTAACTTCAAAACGATTGATCGATATAATAGCAAAAATCTGAAAATCGTCCCTTTAACACCCCAAAAATTAAAACTCCAGCTGCCTGGACCTTTCAGGATGTTTTACGATCACCTCAGTGAAGGTCTACACAAAAAAAGCAGCATTCTTGTGATGTTTTTCAGTCAGAATATCTTCATTTACTAAACTAAAATGATGTGCACACGGGAACTCATATGGAAATACGATTTAATACGAAATAACGTATTGAACAGTTGTGGCTGGTATAATTTAGTTTAGTCATACATACATACATAGTCACATACTCCAGCCGGTTTAAAAATTTTTTCTAAAAAATATAAAATGTTTGTTTTAGACTTTTCCTTTTTTCATGTATTCGTATCCCGACAAAACGTACAATTTAATTTTTTGCGATAAAACGTACCACAACTACCTGCCAAGAGTCCTATGTCGACGACAAAAACGTAGCAGTAGGTAATGTGTTTAGAGTTGGTTTCTTAAAGCCAAAAGATGCACAAGATGGCTGGATGGAAATTCACTCTCAAACCCCTGAATCTCCTATGCTTACTTACTTTGTAATTATCTTGTCGATAAAATTGGTTGGAGAATTCGAGGTTTCCGCTAGATATGTGGACAGTGTACAAAAATCTTCATCGAACAACAAATTCCATCGAGAGGTAGAACAGCCGCTTGAACGTATTGAGACAAAGACTAAATCCCAAATTAAAGATAGAGGCAGAGAGGACAAATTGCATTTATATGAAATATGAATTGTGCATTGAATGTTTAAAAGGGAAGAAAAGGCATCAAATACAACAGATAAGTGGAAAGGATAATTAAGTGGTATAAATACGATGGAAGGCTCAGTCTGTGCTTGACAGCTTTTTCGTATTTACAGAACTTTAGGCAAATCACTCAAGAATAAAAACCCAAAAAAATAAAAAACCTAACGAACACCTTATAATTTACAACAGCAAATTTTAAACATGCCCCAATGGTCATTTTGTCTGTCCAAAACCTGAACAAAGTGTGATGAGAATCAGATTCTACTGCAGATTTCTTAAATTATTTTATTAGAAAAATTTTGAGCGTTTAACTCCTACCTGCTGCTAATGGTTGCCGGCGGACAGTCCGGAGGGTAGGGCGGAAAACTCTTTTCGACCGCTTTTGAGGAATTGTGGGAATAGTTTGGTGGGGTGAGAAAGATGGGACGTACGAAATGAAGACAAAAGAGAGTAAAAGACCATCTATAGAATGTAGAACACAGAAATACATGGACCGATGTCCTTCCAAATGTTAAGCAATGGTTTAAACCTCTAGACCAGGAAATGCATAAATGAATAAATAATTGTGGTACGCTTTGTCGTATCCAAAATATCTTCAAGTAATTAGCAGTCACATTACGTAGTCAACCGTTGTAAGTTTTATACCTAATATTAGGTATTTCTAAAATTTGAATAGATGAAAAGTGGTTTTGAGAAAGCAACATTGGAATTGTTTTTTTTCTATATTGAATTAAACGAGTTTTTAAGGTTTTGACAATAATGAAATGAATCACATTCTGAGCATTTTAGGACTCTGGTTATTCATTATAATTATAAATTTGAAACTAGCTATTAAATTAACTGTATATATTAGCAATTTTTATGGGAATATTTTCTAAACCCCTGTATACGTTTTGTTTCTTGGTAGGTTTAAAAATTTCGTAAATATTCCAATTTTACAGCCTCTTTAAAAACGCATTATACATTCAAAAAAAGGTATTACACTAATTAACGCTTTTAATTTAATTTCTCTCTGCAGTACACACACGCTTAATGTAATTAAAGGTGCAACAGTATACCATGAAATTGCAATATGACACATTTTCTGTGCACATATATGCATTTTTGTTTGTAGGCGTATATATTCACGGTGCTTGTAACATAAAAGGGCATACATGATTCCATTAGACGAAGGTGTTCATTTCGGAACATGTTAGGTACTCACAAATTCATAAAATTATGTAGGACATTTTAATGGATCTAGAGAAATGTAATCCAAAACACAGTTAACCAGTCAAAGATAATTGCCTCTAAAAATTGAAAATATTGAGTGAAAATTATCATTTTCTCTTCTTTATGCTGTAATATTAGATACAGGCAATGACTAATCCGTAGCAAAGAAAACAAAAATTTCACTTTGGAACTAATAGACCTATACAGGGTGTTTCTAAAATAACTAGCAAGCTTTGGATGGAATTAACTAGATGCAGTAAGGGAATCGCATGGTGAGTAAAGCAGCGTAATTGAGGGGCAAAACAATTTGTTACAATACCAGAAGTTGCAATCCGAAGCCGACCCTGGACGTAAATTTGTAACGTACCTATTGTAATAATAACTAAGCGGCAGCATTAAAGAAGAATGTAAAGAGTGACGGTTGCGGTGTGTAAAGTAAATGTCATTACCACTATGCTACTATACACGCTCATTGCGATAAAAGTTAAATAAACAACCACATTGTTCATCGCTGAAACTATACAGTACTTAGCTACTATTTAAAGTTCACTTCGATACGGTATTCTTTATCATCACAAGATCTTCAGTCCTAAGACTGGTTGGACACGCATCTCCACTCATTCCTATCCTGAGCTAAACTTCGCATTTCCCTAAAACTAGAACAACCCACATCCTTAACTATTTGCGAACAGTAATCTAATCTAGGTCTACCTCTACTCCTCCTAACTCCCGGTCCTGTCTCTAATATGTCTCTAACTAGACCTTCATATCTCAGAAGGTGCCCTACCAACATATCTCGCCTATTTCTTATTAACTTCCATAGAGTCCTCTGTTCTCCTATTCGTTCTAATATCTCTTCATTTCTAACCTTCTCTATCCACGGTATCCTCATCATTCGCCTGTAACACCAGATTTCTAACGCTTCTAACCTTTT
>NW_020439043.1:237676-245936 GCF_000699045.2 Agrilus planipennis | reverse complement strand
ATTTTAAATAAAATACAAAATGCATTTCCCAAAAAAATATTTAATTGCAAGATAAAAATATGTTTTTTTTTATTTTATATTTGTATTTTAAATGCAAGTATTTCAAATAAATCACATCTCTGGTAACAAATATTAAATATACCAAGCCTTTATCTGATGTGTCATTATTAAAAAAAAAAGTAGGCCATATTCTACATGTTCGGGAGGCACCCTGTACATGTTTATGTTTACGTATTAATTATTCATATCTGACATTTTATAGTGTCTATTAGGAACATGTATTTCGAATAAAGCTATGCACATTTTTTGATAACGCAGTTGCAAACACAATCTATTGCTTCTAATCATTCTTTTCAATTGATATGCATACATACGTTTCGATTCACATATTGTGTGCATTTTTTAGTTTAGTCGCGTACAGCAATTTTAATTTCAAATTTAACGAATTCCATTGACAACACAACATACATAAAAATTACACATAACTCATGCGTTTAAAGATACAGTTACAGTCAGCTATTGAGATTCAAGCACCATAAATCATAGTATGTACGTAATGGCAAACACCATTCTTTCAAGACTTTTACACATATACTAGTGGAGAATTGAGAACCGAAAATATTATTGATATTCTATTCATATAATCATCAAAGGGCGGCAACATCTTTTGAAAAATACGATGTGAGAAAAAGAATTTCATACAAATAGTATCCACGCTACGAAAGAATGAGAGGGTATGGATTTATCAGAGAACTTGATGTACGCTGTGCTTTTTTAAATCGACTAGCAAAAATAAAGACAAACATAGAAGAGAATAGTGAACTAATTAATGACATATGACTGCAGAGTTTAATTTGATAAATGGATAGCGCTATACGCAACCAATCATTGCTAGATCGAATTAAGGGTATTACTAGTATCTAAGAGCGTATGAATCAACCCTTTTTCATTGCTTCGCCTACAAGTTCATTCTTTCATAGTACCTTCAGTTACTTTTTCGCATGAATAATAAAGTAGTACAATTCCAGTAAATGCAATATACATGTCTTCTAACATGTCTCTAACTAGCCTATAATGCCTGAAAAAATGCCCTACCAACATATCTCGCCTATTTCTTATTGACTTCCATAGAGTCCTCTGTTCTCCTATTCGTTCTAATATCTCTTCATTTCTAACCTTCTCTATCCACGGTATCCTCATCATTCGCCTGTAACACCAGATTTCAAATGTTTCTAACCTTTTCTTTTTCGCCACGCCCACCATCAATATTTCAAATCCGTTCAGCGCCGCGCACCAAAATTACACATTTAAAATTTTTCGAATTTCTAAATTAATCATTCGTGAGCCTAGAAGTGATTGCTTTTTATTGAAGGCAACTCAACCCTGCGCTATCCTGTGCTTTATATCCCTGCTACTCCTTCCGTCCTGACTTATCTGACTTCATAGATACCTAAAATCAGCCACTTCTTCTAATTTTTGGTCCCCTATCTTTATATTTGTTCTTGTCCTACTTTTTCATCCCTTATATACCAGCATTCTTTTTACTGTATATACGGTATTAAAAACAGAAAATGGTGTATTAATATTCCCCTGCATTAATAATTGTAATTTGGTTAAATTTTCAAACCATTATTAAGGCATTGTCAATGTGCGTTACCTTGCAGTTTGCATTTTTAAGAAGGCAGAATATTAGAGGATTCACGAGAAATTGGGCGGAATCGTTCAATAACAGCATTGCCAAGAGAAAAGTGGCACTAGGGGGTTTCTATAAGAACAATTCCTTTGATGAAAATCTCTCATCATCCTGACGTTCTTCGGTCACATCATTAATGTAAAAACTCATGATGATTTTTCGACCCTTATAGAAACAGATTCTAGCCAAAAACATCGGTGAAAAATAATTTCAATCATCAGAATCGTGTATTGCTTGACAGTAAATCTTAAAATGAATTACTNAACGAGTTTTTAAGGTTTTGACAATAATGAAATGAATCACATTCTGAGCATTTTAGGACTCTGGTTATTCATTATAACTATAAATTTGAAACTAGCTATTAAATTAACTGTATATATTAGCAATATTTATAGGAATATTTTCTAAACCCCTGTAAACGTTGTCTTTCTTGGTAGGTTTAAAATTTCGTAAATATTCCAATTTTACAGCCTTTTTAAAAACGCATTATACATTCAAAAAAAGGTATTACACTAATTAACGCTTTTAATTTAATTTCTCTCTGCAGTACACATACGCTTAATGTAATTAAAGGTGCAACAGCATACCATGAAATTGCAATATGACACATTTTCTGTGCACATATATGCATTTTTGTTTGTAGGCATGTATATTCACGGTGCTTGTAACATAAAAGGGCATACATGATATATTCCATTAGACGAAGGTGTTCATTTCGGAACATGTTAGGTACTCACAAATTCATAAAATTATGTATGACATTTTAATGGATCTGAAGAAAAATAATAGAAAACACAGTTAACCAGTCAAAGATAACTGCTTCTAAAAATTTAAAATATTGAGCGAAAATTATTATTTTCTCTACTTTATGCTGTAATATTAGATACAGGCAATGACTAATCTGTAGCAAAGAAAACAAAAATTTCACTTTGGAAATAATAGACCTATACAGGGTGTTTCTGAAATATAACTAGATGCAGTAGGGAATCGCATTGCGAGTAAAGCAGCGTAATTGAGGGACAAACAATTAGAATACCAGAAGCAGTTCTTCGGTCACATCGTTAATGTTAAAATTCATGATGATTTTTCGACCCTTATAGAAACAGATTCTAGCCAAAAACATCGGTGAAAAATAATTTCAATCATCAGAATCGTGTATTGCTTGACAGTAAATCTTAAAATGAATTACTGATTCTTGAAAATGTGGGAAACCACATCTTTGGTTATCTAGAAAAACTTGATACTTACTTACAATTAATCCACCATATCAATAAAATCTAATTTCATTCTCCATTTATTACATAAATATTAACTTACCAAAATGTCAAAACTCCGCGGTAATAAACATCCTCATGGCAAGTTGTGAATTGGATTTTCTGTCATAACTTCAGCTCATTCAATAGACTAGTCCTCGTGTAATAATTATCTACATTTCTTTTCAACTTAAATTTTGAGTTGTTTTTTTCAAATTCAGAGTAGACGCAAATTCTAATCATAACTCGTACGAGATATTGAAAATATTAAATTGATAGAAATTGTTTAGTAAATAAAATTAAATCTCGCCCTAAGTTCAAACCAAACAATAAGTGCAAAGTTTTGATATTTCATTATAATGATAGTAACACAAGACAAAGAATTTGAGAATACGGCTAAAGCTGCTATGATGATAGTAGCTAAGCTTCCTATGTTTCAAAATGTTTTACAGTTGATTGACTAAGGCAGTTAACAAAATGGCAAAAGAAAATTGACCGAGAGCTTTAAGTGTTACTAAACCATTACCACTATTAACATTGACACGTTTCTCTTATCTTAATCTATTTTATAGCAGTGGAAATTGAAAAGAACGAAGAGCAATTTTCACTTGCCACATTATCACCGCTGTTTTTGTTTCTACGTAATCGAAGTTCGAAACATAATCGAATATAAGGCGCAAACTTCAAATCGATATTCAGTTTCTTTCAGTGTCTATTGGTAAACATAATCATCCATTCTATCGGCTTTTACGACGGCATTAGGATTTCTTTTTAATAATAATTCTTGTGCTAGCCCTGACCGTAAACATACGAAATGGCTAATAAATTGTTGTGAAGCAGAAAGGATTTCTTCGCTTCTTACACAAACACTTTAATTTGTTCGATCGACCTATAATACGTGTACGTGTGGGTAATGTACAGGAAATGCCAGGATACCTATATTATATTATTACCGCTGCGTAATTTTTTTTAGACTAAACCACTGCAATACACAATTTACGTCATATCGACATTTACTTGTCGAAGAAAAAATCATCGGAGAATCCTAGAACAATTTATTCAGAAAACGAAAATAGTTTCAAGAACTTTTATTAGGAAAGTGTTTGGTTTTAGTGTTCAATAATGTAAGTAGTATCTTTATTGAAAGATACAAAAAAACTTTTTAGGTGCGTCACCTGATGATCTCGTTTCTTCCAAAACACTTTTGGAAGAAGGAGGATGTCCATATTCTTCTCGGAATGTGCAGTATAGAAGACGAAGTTAAACACTAATTCATACAGTACTGCGCAGTCTTTCCCGAGTAACAATTATTCTTGTCAATTTCACTCTACCAAATTACAACCAAACTAGCTCCATAAATTTCTCTAAAATATGACCGAAAAAGGTCCGTTTGCAGCGATGTCCTTCCAAATGTTAAGCAATGGTTTAAACCTCTAGACCAGGAAATGCATTAATGCTTAAATAATTGTGGTACGCTTTGTCGCATCCAATATATCTTCAAGTAATTAGCAGTCACATTACGTAGTCAACCGTTGTAAGTTTTATACCTAATATTAGGTATTTCTAAAATTTGAATAGATGAAAAGTGGTTTTGAGAAAGCAACATTGGAATTGTTTTTTTTCTATATTGAATTAAACGAGTTTTTAAGGTTTTGACAATAATGAAATGAATCACATTCTGAGCATTTTAGGACTCTGGTTATTCATTATAACTATAAATTTGAAACTAGCTATTAAATTAACTGTATATATTAGCAATATTTATAGGAATATTTTCTAAACCCCTGTAAACGTTGTCTTTCTTGGTAGGTTTAAAATTTCGTAAATATTCCAATTTTACAGCCTTTTTAAAAACGCATTATACATTCAAAAAAAGGTATTACACTAATTAACGCTTTTAATTTAATTTCTCTCTGCAGTACACATACGCTTAATGTAATTAAAGGTGCAACAGCATACCATGAAATTGCAATATGACACATTTTCTGTGCACATATATGCATTTTTGTTTGTAGGCATGTATATTCACGGTGCTTGTAACATAAAAGGGCATACATGATATATTCCATTAGACGAAGGTGTTCATTTCGGAACATGTTAGGTACTCACAAATTCATAAAATTATGTATGACATTTTAATGGATCTGAAGAAAAATAATAGAAAACACAGTTAACCAGTCAAAGATAACTGCTTCTAAAAATTTAAAATATTGAGCGAAAATTATTATTTTCTCTACTTTATGCTGTAATATTAGATACAGGCAATGACTAATCTGTAGCAAAGAAAACAAAAATTTCACTTTGGAAATAATAGACCTATACAGGGTGTTTCTGAAATATAACTAGATGCAGTAGGGAATCGCATTGCGAGTAAAGCAGCGTAATTGAGGGACAAACAATTAGAATACCAGAAGCAGTTCTTCGGTCACATCGTTAATGTTAAAATTCATGATGATTTTTCGACCCTTATAGAAACAGATTCTAGCCAAAAACATCGGTGAAAAATAATTTCAATCATCAGAATCGTGTATTGCTTGACAGTAAATGTTAAAATGAATTACTCATTCTTGAAAATTTGGGAAACCACATCTTTGGTTATCTAGAAAAACTTGATACTTACTTACAATTAATCCACCATATCAATAAAATCTAATTTCATTCTCCATTTATTACATAAATATTAATTTACCAAAATGTCAATTGGATTTTCTGTCATAACTTCAGCTCATTCAATAGACTAGTCCTCGTGTAATAATTATCTACATTTCTTTTCAACTTAAATTTTTAGTTGGTTTTTTCAAATTCAAAGNACATAAATAAATTTAAAAGAATATTAAAGAAAGCTTAAGAAATAGTAAATATTTACAAAAAATATACATTTTTCCGTCACAATACAAAGGAGTGGAAATGCCTGTACAACCATCAGCCTTTTTATCAATGAATGTAGCAGTTTCTTTTGATAATATAATTATTATACAAATACAATAATATGAAATAATACAACCTTCAGGCCAAAAGTCACAGAGGAAGCTATTCCAAAATGTTATATCCAACTCATTTCATACCTGCTTAGTACTTTTCATTTTCTATCCAGCTTTGTATTCTTGTATTCTAATCCCTTCACCACATTAACTTCTTCTCAACCAAATGTACGTTTTACCTCTTTTTTTACCATTTCTTCTTTTTCCTCGTCCGGTATCAATACTTCCTCATCTCCATTCCAAAAATTAACAGGTTTAATTCTTTTCTTCCCTTCTTTTCTTTTCCAGTTCCATTACCATTCTTCTTAGTCTTTTCTTTTGTTCCTCTGCTTATTTCTCCACATAATTTTCTATCTCCAGCTCCTCTAATACCTTTCCTTCACTTCTTCCTTTNGCTGCGTAATTTTTTTTAGACTAAACCACTGCAATACACAATTTACGTCATATCGACATTTACTTGTCGAAGAAAAAATCATCGGAGAATCCTAGAACAATTTATTCAGAAAACGAAAATAGTTTCAAGAACTTTTATTAGGAAAGTGTTTGGTTTTAGTGTTCAATAATGTAAGTAGTATCTTTATTGAAAGATACAAAAAAACTTTTTAGGTGCGTCACCTGATGATCTCGTTTCTTCCAAAACACTTTTGGAAGAAGGAGGATGTCCATATTCTTCTCGGATTGTGCAGTATAGAAGACGAAATTAAGCATTAACTCATAAAGTACTGCGCAGTCTTTCCTATCCTTTTTTATGACTTTTTCAAGTGAGATCTTCCAAAGAGAACATGTACAGTAAAAAAATAATAGTGTGTCTCGAGAAAGTGGGACACTCAGTATATATCTAAATAATTCTCCTTTCGATGTCTTGCAACATTGTAAGAATCATTTCTATGAATTTTTAAATTTATATAGGACCTACAGATAGTTATTTGACTCGAAACAGAAAAGTAAAAGTTAAATGTTTGGAGTACAGCTCTATTTTCATGTAAAATGTAAGCGGCAGGCACTGGGAAAAAGCAGTTAGAAAATTTTGAAAAGCTAAAAATAGGAAGTCAACTAGAAATAGACGTAGGATACCATCTTAGATATGAAACGCTAGTTAGATACATGTTAGAAGCAAAAACAAAAGTTAAGAAGGCAGTGGTAGACTTACAGTTATATTAAATATATATATTATTTCCCACTAATAAATGCAAAGATTGGTTCAATATTCTTTAGTGCCTTTTAAAGTTAACATCCATTAATAAAAATACTAACCAAGAAAACACTAACAAACTCAAATAACAATTTATATACGAAAAAGAACTGAAACACGGAATACAAACATATAAAAAATACGTATAAAAAAATGGAAACACAAATAGCAAAAAGACACAAGAAGAATGAAATATACATATAAGAACAAAGCGACAAAAAGAACAAAATAATATAACAGTAATAATAACAAAGACAACAAAATAAAAACGATGTAGACAATAGCAGAAATAACTTACAGGTCTAACGATCAGTAGCAGAGACTGTAGACTGTAGACTAATAGACAGGAAAAACTTTAAAACATTTGGGTGTTTCATTCCCATCAACCAGTAATGCTGGTGGGCGGGAAGTCCCTACGGAATACACCGGAAGGTAGGGTGGAAGGTCCTCTTCATCCTCCTTTCAAGAATCGTGGGTATGGGAGGATGGTGATTCGGGTGAGAAAGATGAGACGGACGAAATGAAGGCAGAAGAGAATGAAAGATTATCTGTGAAATATTACTGCCCCCGGAATCGAACCTCCCGAATGTTAAGCAATGGTCTAAACCTTTACGCCATGCCGCATGTTCGTATAGATAGGAATTTTTCGGAGTATTTATAGGACAAGGTTGTTAGTAAATTTGATAGAATATTATTGAATGAAATACATTCGTAGAATTGAACAGTACAGAAAGCAATTAAGGGTCAAATCAGATATTAGTATCAGAATGCCTGCTTGAATTTCTACGTAAAAGTGATTGATAGAATAGAGTTTAGGTTAAAAGGAAACCAAGGTATGCTCAAGATAAGAAGTTTAAAAACATTAAAATTATATTTGAAGTGATACATAAATAAATTTAAAAGAATATTAAAGAAAGCTTAAGAAATAGTAAATATTTACAAAAAATATACATTTTTCCGTCACAATACAAAGGAGTGGAAATGCCTGTACAACCATCAGTCTTTTTATCAACGAATGTAGCAGTTTCTCATATATGTATAATTATTATACAAATACAATAATATGAAATAATACAACCTTCAGGCCAAAAGTCACAGAGGAAGCTATTCCAAAATGTTATATCCAACTCATTTCATACCT
>NW_020439043.1:233510-237396 GCF_000699045.2 Agrilus planipennis | reverse complement strand
GGCACCATCGGATTATTATTTGTTCCGGTCACTCGAAAATTTTTTAGACGGTAAAACCTTCACCTCAAATGAGGAGGTCAAAAACCTCCTCGATCAGTTTTTTGCCAGCAAAGACCAAAAATTTTATGAGCGTGGAATTATGCTACTACCAGAAAGATGGCAAAAGGTATTGGACCAGAACGGTCAATATATAATTTAATAAAGTATTTGTTTATTATACGAAAACTGTCTTTCATTTCCACAAAAAAAAAACGAAATGACTTTCCGAACAACCTTATATTTATCTAACCTTTCTTCAGGTTCCTGTACTTTTCCACTTGCCTCTTTCTCCAGTTCATTCATCTTTTCCTTTATACTTTTATTTTCTTTCTGAATTTAATCTAGCTGTCGTTTTAGTTTTTCCCATCTTGTTTTTTTTTCGTAATTTCCTTTTATTGTTTTTCATCATTTTCCTGGTTCTCCTTCTTCTAGCAATTACCTTCTTTCAATTCCTTTTTCCTCGTTCTGAGCTGTATGCTTTTCATTTTTTCTTTTCTTCCGTTGTTCAGCCTTTTTGATGTTTCTTTTCCTCCTTCTTTACTTTTACTGTTTTATTCCATCAGTGTCACTCAATAAGTATATACCTACTTTCCCTAAATATAACATTATTTTTTTCACAAACAATTGACAGGTAAGCACAACATTATTAAATAATTTTAATTTTACGGTTCCTATCTACATAGGCATCCGCTGTATACAAACGTTTAAATGTATACAAAGAAATTACACTTTGAAAAACAGCATTGTTCTCAAATTAATTAAACTTTAACTATTCGCTAATATCCCCACAATTAGGAAATGAACCTACCACCCTCAAACCATAAAAGGAAATGGTACGTATGTATGTCCTTACTTTAACGAGTGTGCCTGTATATTCGGTATAGATGTTTGTGTGGGTCTGTTTGTAAAGTTCTTCCCAATAATTTAATTAATCCCAATTATGTATCGATCTCAACAATTTTGTGAGGAAAGGCTGCCCTATTGGCAACTAATTGAATTTGTTGATGCTGATTGGTTCATTTATCTTTCTGAATTTCCATCAGAATTTTCACTATTTAGTAATACTAAAAACTACAAAACAATCAGTAATGAGTTTTCACTATATTGTAATATTAAAAATTACAAAACAATTAGTAATTATTTGAAAAATATAAATATTTGATAATCCACGATTTCATAATTTTTAATTTTTAAACAGATACAAAAGTACACTATCTACAGAAAATCTGCTTCATTACATGCTTAAAAGTAAAATTCTATAATAACAAAAAAAGACGATATTTTTGATAAAATAAAAGAGGAGTTCAACTTTCCTAAAATTAACAAATAAAAATTATTCATTGCCTTTTGTAAATTATAACATAATGTGGATATCTGCTAGTGATAAGCAAGATTGGTCCTTCTCCTGCAGCTCTGGTCTTACTCATGTAAAAATACAAGGCCAAGACCGTCTTTATACTAGCAAGACCAAGAGCAAGACTAAAACCAAGACCGATTATGCAAGACCAAGCCCAAATACACGAGAATAAACGAAAAAGTATTACTTCCGCTGAATTTATGAGTTAAACCATTTGAAGCAACTTCAATATACATAAATTCTTTTCTTGAAACAAAAAAATTTTTGGTATTTGCAATTTTTAGTTTGCTTTACTATATTTTAACACCAAAATACAGTAGATTTCGGGTATAACGGCAACGAAGGGACCACTGTAATTTCGTCGTTATATCCAGTCGATATAGGCAAAGTTAAAGGAGATACAGACACACACTGCTTTTCAATTTTGAAACAATTTTCGCCTTTTTTTAACAGTAAATGTACATCTGGAAGTCACTTATTCAAAAGTTTACTAAACACAGTTGCTACTCAGAAACAACGGTAAAGGTCACCACACTTGTTGATTCTATCTGTGTAAATGTAAACAAAGGATACACGTTACACCCGAACTCGGCGTTTCATCCGAAGTCGCTGTAGCCATATGAATTTTGTACTAAAGTGTGCTTGTATATGACGCAGCTATAGCACCAAGGTCGTAAAAATGAAATCCACTGTATAAAAAAGAGAAACTTTACCACTCTTTGAAAAAAGGAATCTACAAAATATCCTTGGAGTAAGTTTCTTTTGTTCCTATGCCTGGAAGACATGTGGTTGAAATATAGAGACAAACCACCTTTTTTTAACATTTTTTAGTTCTTTCAACTACCTTGTACTATTTTGTTTGCTAAAAGATCAATTTATCGGTTGGAGGAAAGGTCAATTTATGCATTGGAGGAAGTTTACGAGTTTTCATAACTCTCAGGACTACCGACATTATTTTCTGTAAAAGTCATGACAAGCTCGCATATATGAGTAAAAATTTTAGCATTTAAACAATTATTGTGTCGATAAATAGAAAAATTTGTGTTCAAAAGAATGATCATAAGAAAACGTAGTACTAGGTTAAGTCCAAGATTAGAACTAAGTGTTGTTCCAGTCTTGGTCTTAGTCTTACTTTGCTTATCACTAGCATCTGTCAGTCCTAGTCCAAGTTTTTATGTTGTTTCCTTGGGTCACTTAGGCAAATACTGGAGCTGCAATATTCCTTTCCACAAATAACACGTAATATCAAGACTAAGACCGAGATTATATCACCAAGACAAAGTGCAAGACTAGGGGTATTTCAGCAAGACCAAAACTAAGATTTAATAAGTGAGACCAATACCAAGACCAAGATTGAGACAGTCATGGTCTTGGTCTTGCTTTGCTTATCACTAGCATCTGTCAGTCCTAATCCAAGTTTTTTTGTTGTTTCCTTGGTCATTTAGGCAAATACTGGGGCAACAATGTTCATTTCCACAAAGAAGACGCAATACCAAGACCAAAACCGAGACTATATCAGCAAGACCTAGACCAAGACCAAGGCGGAATAAGAAAGACTAAGATCTGGGACAGTGTTGCTTTGCCAATCAGTAATATCTGCTTTTTTAACGATTTTTTTGCGGAAATATCTCACTAAAAAATAAATGCGAACTTTGTCAGCCATTTTGGAAGGTTAAACCAGATATAACTGAGCTATAAACAATCAAAAAAATCACAAGAAGCCTAGGAGATTATGTTTTACTTAATTTTTTTTTAAATTCCCTCCTAATTATTTCATAATGGTTCTGTAACGAACTTAGGCGTATGTTCAAGTTTTAAATGGATAAATAAGTCATATGAGAGATAATTAATTGTCAGTACACTTAATTAAATAATGGACCCTATTATGTAACATACATGTGCGCATAATATAAATCAAACACGAATTTGTGAAAAAATTGTTTGCGCATTTGGGTTTAGCTCGCTGCAAACTATAATTTATTTTACTGCTGTTGTTTATTAGGTAGATATTACGCCATGTTGAGTTTCAAAATGATTCTGGTGGCTTTATGAAAATACATGTTTGCAGTTTTCTCGTTTCTGCTGTCTAATATACGTATTTGCGGGGGTTTAAATTTGAAAAACACTACAACACAGTAAGGATATCATATGAATGTAAATATAAGCTTTAGTATAAATGCACAGTTTATACTTTTATCTTCTGTTAGATATAAGACAGATAAAATAATTTTATGTTAACTGAAATTATGCAAAAATTGATAAATGAACAAAATTACTATCAATCATAATCAACAACGAATACGTAAGTATATCCTGTAGAATTATCAAGTTGATAATTATATGCCTGTATGAATAAAAATAAGTAGATAAAGAATATATCTTTTTGATAATATTCTTCTAAATCTACTTAATCGTTACTACATAATTTAAATATACTGACATACAAAATCCGACTGCAACTCTACCGATATATATTTATATATATATATA
>NW_020439043.1:230723-233115 GCF_000699045.2 Agrilus planipennis | reverse complement strand
TAGAATAACCCACATCCTTAACTATTTGCGAACAGTAACCTAATCTAGCTCTACCTCTACCCCTCCTAACTCCCCTTCCTGCCTCTAATATGTCTCTGACTAGACCTTCATGCCTGAGAAGGTGTCCTACCAACCTATCTCGCCTATTTTTTATTGACTTCCATAGAGTCCTCTGTTCTCCCATTCTTTCTAATACCTCTTCATTTCTAACCTTCTCTATCCACGGTATCATCATCATTCACCGGTGACACCACATTTCGAACGCTTCTAACCTTTTCTTTTCCACAAAAAAGGATTATGTCGAATTGAGAACCTCGTTTTCATGAGGTCTGTTGAAAACTGTTATAACCAAGAGGATTTAGAACCTTCAAAGATAATAGGGGAAAATCAAGAATAATCACTCTTTCAAAAATTTAAAATAGGAGGTTTACTCCTTAAAAATTATTATTTTCATCCGTTCACAACGTGATGATTGAGCATAAGCACAGAAGCTGGAGGTCTTAAATATTTTCCTAAATTTTGTTGATTTCATTTGTAATAGTATTTAGTGTAAACTACTACGAAGAGCTTGGTAAACGCCATTTGTATAATGAATTTCAAAAATTTAAACAAACTCCATAAGGATATTGACTTGTCGAACCGATGACGTAGTTATCTCCACATTGTAGGTACGTAACCACACAGAACAAATAACTCGTGGTGGTTAGTTGTCAGTATTCTGTCGAAACTGTCAAACAACGATCGCGATTTTAATTTCATTGGATCTCATCAGTGCGTATTGACTACCATGAACTTTTTTTTTCTGTTTGGTTACCTGCCTACTAGGTAGAGGTAGCTACAACGTAGACTTAGTTCGTCAAGACGCCATTAAAAGTAGCAAATACACTACAGATGGCGCTTATCACGTGTTTATACTAATTCATAAAACGCTGTCTTAAGGATACAGTTAAAGTGGGGTTGCTATTTTGCAGACAGTGTCTCGCGGCGTTAATAAAATCTAATGAGATTCACAGAATTCCGACTANTAAATTCTTTTCTTGAAACAAAAAAATTTTTGGTATTTGCAATTTTTAGTTTGCTTTACTATATTTTAACACCAAAATACAGTAGATTTCGGGTATAACGGCAACGAAGGGACCACTGTAATTTCGTCGTTATATCCAGTCGATATAGGCAAAGTTAAAGGAGATACAGACACACACTGCTTTTCAATTTTGAAACAATTTTCGCCTTTTTTTAACAGTAAATGTACATCTGGAAGTCACTTATTCAAAAGTTTACTAAACACAGTTGCTACTCAGAAACAACGGTAAAGGTCACCACACTTGTTGATTCTATCTGTGTAAATGTAAACAAAGGATACACGTTACACCCGAACTCGGCGTTTCATCCGAAGTCGCTGTAGCCATATGAATTTTGTACTAAAGTGTGCTTGTATATGACGCAGCTATAGCACCAAGGTCGTAAAAATGAAATCCACTGTATAAAAAAGAGAAACTTTACCACTCTTTGAAAAAAGGAATCTACAAAATATCCTTGGAGTAAGTTTCTTTTGTTCCTATGCCTGGAAGACATGTGGTTGAAATATAGAGACAAACCACCTTTTTTTAACATTTTTTAGTTCTTTCAACTACCTTGTACTATTTTGTTTGCTAAAAGATCAATTTATCGGTTGGAGGAAAGGTCAATTTATGCATTGGAGGAAGTTTACGAGTTTTCATAACTCTCAGGACTACCGACATTATTTTCTGTAAAAGTCATGACAAGCTCGCATATATGAGTAAAAATTTTTGCATTTAAAACAATTATTGTGTCGATAAATAGAAAATTTTGTGCTCAAAAGAATGATTATAAGAAAATGTAGTATTAGGTTATGTCAGCAAGACAAAGTCCAAAACTAGAAGTATTTGAACAAGAACAAAACTAATATCGAATAATCAAGACCAAGATCAATAACAAGACAAAGACTGAGACAATCATGGTCTTGATCTTGCTTTGCTCACCACTAGCATCCGTCAGTCCTAATCCAAGTTTTTTTGTTGTTTCCTTGGTCATTTAGGCAAATACTGGGGCAACAATGTTCATTTCCACAAAGAAGACGCAATGAAATTGACTGATGTGTATGGAGAAGGTGTGTTGACAGTACGCCAGTGCCAGAACTGGTTCGCTAAATTTCGATCCGGCAATTTTGATGTCGAAGATGCACCACGTTCGGGAAGGCCGGTTGAAGCTGATAAAGACGCGATAAAGGCATTAGTTGATGTGAACCGGCGAATAACAACACGTGAGTTCGGATTGAGGTTAAATTTATCAAATTCAACAGTTTATGACCACTTGAAAGGCCTGGGATTATCCTCGAAGCTCGATGTATGGGTTCCCCATGTTCTCACAG
>NW_020439043.1:222138-230651 GCF_000699045.2 Agrilus planipennis | reverse complement strand
GTCCAAAATGAATTTTGAATTTCTGAATTTTAAAAATAAGTTATTTTAATTTCTTTTCTTTGTTTTGTTCATCAGCTGTATTTTTCAACTATCATTTTGCTTTGTTTTTCAAAACGAATAAATAAGTAGGTACTCATTTAATTATTAAAATTAGAAATGATCCACAGGAGTGGAAGCTAATGGACCAAATGACACTACCATTATTGATAATTTGAATAAGTAATAATATTCATAAGTTAGCGTATTACAAATCCATGTACCGTTAAAAGGCGATTAGCAATGAATCAGATAAAGTATGGAATAAACCAGATCAGTACACGTTTAAAAGCCTTCAGGATAAACGATGGATTAATCAATACATTAAGCGGCATTTAGTTTTTTGACTGGTGTATGATTTGTAAAATATGTCTGGAATTATTTAGTTATTGGCAATAATAATATTCAATCATTCAATCATTAACAGTAACTGATAGATTTTTGGAAAAATATTATCTTTGCAAAATTCGGGGAAGAAAAAAAAACAATGTCTCTTTTAAACAGTTTCGTATTTTTATTTAGCATATACATGATGAGATCCAAAAAGTTCGAAATCGCGATCCGCGTCAGACAGTTTCAACAGAATACAGACCATTTCGAATTATCTTATTCGATTATGGTAACGTGCCTTTCACGTTGAGGTTAGCTACGCCGGGATTCGTTTTCAGCAAGTAGATATCCACACAAGTGGACCTTGTTGGAGCATACGTAATCCTAAAATGTAACATCGTACTACAGATGGCGTTTACACCGCCATTTGTGGTATTTTCTAAAACGCGCTGTTAAGACAGCAGGTAAAAGTTGGTCTGTGCTCTGTCAGAGCTGCCTGCGACGTGCTGATGAGATCCAAAAAGATCGAAATCGCGATCCGCGTCTGGCAGTTTCGACCGAATACAGACCACTTCGAATTATTTTATTTAAACAATTACGTTTACCGTATTTTACTACGCTTAAAACAATGTACCTAACTTGTAAATGTAGGCCAAAGCTTATATATTTCCTAAATTCTTAAGTAACTTTAATGTTCAATGTTTCCGTTACTTTTACGATTGATTCATACAGACTCAACTTCATCAGGGATATGAACGAAAACATCTTCAGATAATAAGGGAAGGCGTTATGTTTCTGAGCAGGCGGACAACCCACTAAAAGGTGAAAGTGTCCTATACTCTGAGCCATCTAATGTGACGGCTCATGCAATAAAACTGTCAATAATAGACCGCCTTTGCTCATTCGCAACTGCGATAACAATTTTATGGCACCATTCAAACAAAACACGTTTTATATTCTGTTATGTTCCTGTGTCTACAAAGTTCAAAATGGTTTGAAAACTCGCAAAAGGGTGTATACAACCGAATTCCTCTACTCTGTTTTATTGAAATATGGGAGATGTGCAGGTGGTATAACATTTTTGTTGAATTTCAGCTGCAAACATAAACTCAATTAGGGTTATTGTCCCGTAATATTGTCACTAAATAAAATTCGAGCCGTCCTCTTATTATTGCGGAAGCTAGTCATTCGACAAACTAAGCTTATAGATCTTTTGAAAGTTTTATTACTTCAGCCGCCACCTTAGATGACTCAAAGTTTATTGTTTTTCAATTTCTTTTTGGAAGCAATACCTATAAATTTATAGAGATATATATATACTTCATTGAGTCCCCGAAGGGCAAATATCGTGTTGGAATTGTCTTGATTTGTTCTCATTATTTTGAAAAAAATTTTAGACAAAATTGTACGATTGTGCCTCTGTCGCTCGTTCCGCGCTCTCGCTTGCACTTCAAGTCTTAAATGGAACGCCTCAGAGCGAGGTAACGCTGCATGAGTCATGTTTTTTCCATCGAATTATAAGACGTTGTCACGTCAAAAAAATTATTTACTTCTTAAAGGTTAGATTATATCCACGGTGGAATAAATAAAAATCTGTACTAAAAACTGCTTTTTCTGTCATTATAAATCCATTATGTATAAATTTCGTAGATATATTACTATCATTGTTTAATTTTAAATAAAAAGCTGCTGTAAATAATCTAGGTACCTACAGGTGGAGGCTTATCGGTGCTTTTAATCCAATAAATCACTAAAGACCCTAATAGCAATATTAATAATGTAGGAGAACACATTTCTATGTACACACCACATCATCTATCTCTGGAGAATAAATTTAAATTGTGCTTATGAATAAAAATTACTTATTAATTTTCCCGTTCATTTCGAAGCAATTATTGGTTCACGTAGCTTATGTGTACTTAAAGATGATTTACTACCAGTTTGTTTAAATTTCGAATATCCATACTTGGTGTGAACATTCAACGATGGACTGCAAAAGATTTGTATGAAATTATATTTATTAACTTCCCATTAGGAAGTTATTGTAATTGGGTCGAAAAGTGAAATCGGAATTTTCATTATATTTCCACGTTTTAACATATTAGTAGCATGCTAGCCAATTTTTTTGATGATGTGTGTATGTACGTACGTACGTACGTACGTACGTACGTACGTACGTATGTACGTACGTTCGTATGTCAGCACGTACGTACGTACGTACGTACGTACGTACGTACGTACGTACGTACNACCAAACATTGCACCGCCCATCATCGAACCGTTGCACCGCGCGAGCTACCAAACGTTGCACCGCGCATCGTCGAACCGTTGCACCGCGCGAGTTACCAAACGTTGCACCGCGCATCGTCGAACCGTTGCACCACACATCGTCTAACCGTTGCACCGCGCGAGCTACCAAACGTTGCACCGCGCATCGTCGAACCTTTGCACCGCGCGAGTTACCAAACGTTGCACCGCGCATCGTTGAACCGTTGCACCACACATCATCGAACCGTTGCACCGGGCGAGCTACCGAACATGTAATAGTTGAAAATTTGTGGAAAATGACAAACATACATAATAATAAACAACGTTTACATTGTTACCAGTAAATTTCAATACCTTAAGTAATATATTTAAACTATAATTGCATGTTAACTTTGAAAAAAGTATCTACCCTGGCCTGTCCCTTTACTGTTTCGCAAAGAAGTCAGTGTAATTTAATACATTTCCAATTAATTAGAAATTTCAGCATTATTTATTTCATAAATATGCGTTAGTAACAATGTGAGCTCCTGGGGTCTCTTCGACTAACCTTCAGGTTATATTACATTCAAACCAGGAACTGTGTCGAGAGATCCGTCGACGTAACTGCCCCATCCCAGTATGCTAACTGTCAATTAATTACCCCTTGAAGTAACGTCAAATGACGGAGGAGAGATGAATCTTCCTATACTACACTGGGCGTTAATTCCTGTCTAGGCATAACTTAGAGGTTAAGACCATTGCTTGCCATCCGGAGGGCACCAGTTCCATTCCGCGTCCATTGTTACAAAATTGGTATTGGTCTTGACTGTCTTTATAACGGCAAGACTAAGACCAAACGAACAAGACCAAGTCAAAAACCAAAACCGAAGGAATAAAACAATCAAGGTCAAGACTAAAATCAAGACCATCAAATATGCAAGACCAAGGTCAAATGCAAAAAACTTGCTTCAGTCAGATTTATGAGTTAAACTATTTGAAGCAATTTTAATATAACCTTTTGGAACAAAACCGTTATTTGAAATTATTTGTTTGCTTTACTAGATTTTAACACTAAATATATAACTATCTTCTTTAAAAGTCATGGTAAGCTCGCATGTAAGAAAATTTTAGCATTTAAGACAATTATTGTGTCGGTAAAAAAAAAAAGACAAATGAATGATTAGAACGTAGTATTATATTAAATAAGCAAGACTAAGACCAAGACAGAGACTATATCAGAAAGACAAAGTCCAAGATTAGAAGCCTTTGAGCAAGACCTAAACTAAGATCGAATAAGCAAGACCAAAATCACTAGTATTCGTCAGTTTTGCTCCAAGTTCTTCTATGGTTTCCTTGGATCATTTAGGCAAATGCTGGGGCAGCAATATTCCTTTCCACAACAATCGTTCACTCTCATCTGTCTCATTTCATCCATCTCATCTTTTCACCCCAATCACCACCCATCCATTTCAACAATTCCTGAATCCCAGCATTAGTATCTTTTTTTTTGTTCCTCCGTTCAATGCTTTATGAAGCTATGATAGGGGACACCGTTACGTTTTCTGGTTACCGTAAAATTAAATTTAGCATTCTGCGCAAAGTTCCAAAGGTTGCAATATAAATTTTATCGTAAGTTTTTCTATACAAGAAAATTATACCATTTGTTATTGTGCCTTGTTCTTGATTGTGCCCAGCAAAAAATTATTCAATTTACATTTTCCAAAAATTAATCATTTCAAAAGGGTCGCAATCACGTAACTGCATAACAGCTTGCCTCACTTTCTCAGATTTCTGTCACTAAATGAACCAACTTTCGCATCATGTAAGATCACACCCACCTCACTCTCCAGATTTCATCCTTACTGGCTTTTTTATGTTTTGGAAATTAAAACGTCATCTGAAAGGTAAAAGATTTGCGTCTACTGAAACGATACAGAATAAATCGAGACCACCTTTAACAGTCACCCCGTGCTCGTAGTTGTTAGCATTATATTGTACAGGAATCAATTCCATGTAGACACATAACTCAATTTTCTTTAGAAAGAAAAAAAATGTAATTACATTATTTGTATACATACGAAACGTAAATTTTAAAAGAAGTCACGATTTGTCTCTTTGAAATGTTGTTTCGTTGTTATATTTTTAATATTTAATTAAAAAGCAGTTTCTCACAGAGAAGCTAGGTAACTACATTAAAACAAGTCATGGTGTACATATTCAGTATGAATACTGGGACTGTGTACTATAGAGCTGGGATTTACCGCATTTTCCCCAACTAACTTTATTTCTGGATTTTGTAAAAGACACATTAGTCGTCAATTCTAAGACTGATTGGATACGCACCTCCACTTCTGCCTATCCTGAGCTAATCTTCGCAGTTTTCCAAACCTAGAAGTCCCACAAACTTAACCCATATTTATTGTAGAAAAATTATATAAGCAGTATATTATACCTACACACAGTTTCTTATTGAAATTAAAAAAGAGATGTTCCTTTTTTCTAATATAATTATATTTCACAATAACCGTAACCTAAACTATTAAAATATTACTAATGCCAAAGACGGATTATTTTATGTTTACACTATACAACATGAGTGATGTTACATCACTGAGTAAATTTGATTAAAACAAAAGGATTTTAATTCATAGAGTGATTAAAATAAAATCTAAAATCGTATAACGGCGTTTTATAAACTATATATATCTACATACATATACACTAATGTGTTTCATGTTTTTTGTTCAGTTTTCTATATATTATTACAATTTTTCCTGTTATTTCTCGTGATCCTTCAATTTCCTAACACAAGTAAACAATAAATTCACTAATTAAGCTCAAATCTCAGTTCCAGAAGAAAGTAAATCTGTTACCGAAAAGTCCTTCGGACGTTTAGCGTCATGTCCTAGCGTTGGTGTCTGAGCTACTTTACTGATCATGATTGAATCTAATTGTACATAACTTTCGCCTTATCCTGCAGTCCAAGATCAAGTTATCGTCGCACTATGTCGATTTGACTACGAAATCGTAGGACTCGAACGCTTCGATCGTTGCACTGCGCATCGTCGAACCGTTACACCGCGCGAGCTATCAAACGTTGTACCGCACAAACGATACGCGGTGAATCGGTCGGGTAAGTTCATTTATCGAACGGCCAAGCCTAGCAGGTCGGTTCAACTACGAAATCGTCGGACTCAATTTTTCTGACCGCTGCACCGCGCACCGTTGAACCGTTGCACCGCGTGAGCTACCAAACATTGCACCGCGCACCGTCGAACCGTTGCACCGCCCGAGCTACCTAACGTTGCACCGCGTATCGTTGAACCGTTGCACCGCGCGAGCTACCAAACATTGCACCGCCCATCATCGAACCGTTGCACCGCGCGAGCTACCAAACGTTGCACCGCGCATCGTCGAACCGTTGCACCGCGCGAGTTACCAAACGTTGCACCGCGCATCGTTGAACCGTTGCACCACACATCATCGAACCGTTGCACCGGGCGAGCTACCGAACATGTAATAGTTGAAAATTTGTGGAAAATGACAAACATACATAATAATAAACAACGTTTACATTGTTACCAGTAAATTTCAATACCTTAAGTAATATATTTAAACTATAATTGCATGTTAACTTTGAAAAAAGTATCTACCCTGGCCTGTCCCTTTACTGTTTCGCAAAGAAGTCAGTGTAATTTAATACATTTCCAATTAATTAGAAATTTCAGCATTATTTATTTCATAAATATGCGTTAGTAACAATGGTAAATGTGAAACAAAAAAATACAATTGCTTTTATTATTTTTTTTAAAAGTACACAATCTTTGTCCCTCGTATTTTAAATCCCATATCCTGGACATTTTACATCCTTTAAAAAATGTCGATAAAGTACGTCGTTAGAAATTTAAATCTCAAAGCATTGGCTTTGATGTGAAGTTTACAATAAACGACGCGCGAGCCACTTGCGTGCTCTCATTGGCGGACATTTCGATCACGTAACCCGAAATTTGCAGATGTGTCGGTGAATGCAGTATCTCCACTGGTAAATTTTAATCCTTTGTTATTGAAAGTAAAACTTCGTTTGTAATGTGTATTTACTTTAATTTCTGCGTAGTTTACCGTGTTGCTTTGTTTTCTCTTAACATACACATTCTCTTTCTCTCCGCTGCCGTATTTCCTCTGCCTCTTGAGATGTCAGAGGAGAGACCATAAGTCCAGGATAGATACGGAAGTGGGATATAAGCGGCGCCCGCGAATAAAAAAAGGGGAACTTTTCTTAAAATCTATCGAGTGGTGTATGAAAATAATGCCTTTTAAATAGCCATTACGAAAATATATACAACTACAATATATTTACGCAGTCGATTGTTTTTTTTGTTTTAATCAATAATTCATTTGTTTACGTATAATCTTTTATTTTAATATAACATGCACATTAGTTTTTTCTGTATTTTATAAGTTGTTTGATTTTAGAAATTTTTAAGTAAACCTTTCATGTTTTTTTATGTCTGCAATAATTTTGTGCTCGGTACTTTGAATTCAGTAACCATTAATGCGAAACCGCACCTTCATACTGATGATGTGTATGGGCCTGAAACTGACGACGAATCACTAGCGTCACTAATATCTTATAAAAACGAAGCAGCTTCAAATATCTTCCTCGCTTTTTGACGCATCAGTTTCGGAGGGGAAAAGTCAGTTTGAAGACGTACCACAACCCTCAACATCTGGGCAAAAAAGAATTAAAAGTGGCGATTTTGTATTGCTGAAACTTTCTCAAAAAAAGCACAGAATATCGTTACGTAGCTATATGTACAGGAGTCGAAGAAGATTAAGTCTAGGTCATTTACTGGAAAATCTGTGATGACATTAAGAAGACTGTTTGAAGATTTAAAAGTCTGATAGTTATAAACTATCACGAAAAAAATATATAAATGTCTCTACCCTGTACAGAGTATCTCCCATCGTTTCTTAAAAAACATGTAAAAATGAATTAATTGACTGGCCATCTTAAAGTAGTATACAAAATACTTGATTACATAGTACAACTTTATTTTTAAATATTTATATCAGGCCACCTTTCCTAATATCAGACAACCTCTTAACGTAGAGTCGCCCATCAAACTTTGTACCGCTCAAATGATACGCGGTGAATCGGTCGGTGCACCGCGCACTGTCCAACCGTTTCAGCGCGCAAGTTACCAAACGTTCACCGCGCATCGTCGAACCGTTGCACCGCGCGAGTTACTAAACATGCACTGCGCATTGTCGAACCGTTGCACCGCGCGAGCTACCAACCGTTGCACCGCGCATCGTCGAACTGTTGCACCGCGCGAGCTACCAAACGTTGCACCGTGCACAGACGAACCGTTGCACCGCGCGAGTTACCAAACGTTGTACCGCGCATCGTCGAACCGTTGCACCGCACGAGTTACCAAACGTTGTACCGCGCATCGTCGAACCGTTGCACCGCACGAGTTACCAAACGTTGTACCGCGCATCGTCGAACCGTTGCACCGCGCACCGTCGAAATGTTGCACCGCGTGAGCTACCATTTTTATATTATATATTTATTATACCATGTGCTATCTTATTCACGCGTAAATTAATAAAAATGGAAATTGAAAGCTATAAGGAAAGTTGAGAAATAAAATGATTAGTCCGAATTGGTAAAAAAATACTGTATTACTGTGAACATGTTTATATAACATGCCCTTATTCCCAAGTATTGTTCATGTTAAAATTTAATGAGGGTAGTGTTGCGTGATATTAAGGAAAATTATTTCTAGTTACACTTGCTTAATGGGTTTTTAAGTCTTCTTACAGGTAGAAAGAACTATTTATTAAATTTCCACCAAATTGTACTTACAGAAACTCATAGCTATTATATATATAATAAT
>NW_020439043.1:210048-221927 GCF_000699045.2 Agrilus planipennis | reverse complement strand
ATATTGAATAAAATTCAACAGAACTCAGTGATTAAATTTGATTAAATTAAAAGGATTTTAATTTAAAGAGTAAATAAAAATTAGATAGCGTAATCTAAAATTCGTATAACAATGTTATTTAAACTCTGTATAAATTCATATATTCCTTGATTTTTGTTAAAAGTTTCATTATCATTACAATTTTTTTTTTATTTCTCGTTCCATTTCTAAGCCTAAGTAAAAATAAATTCACTAATCAAGAAGATTGAAAACTTAACAATGTTGTCTAACACACAAAACAGCTCAAATCTCAGTCCCTGAAGAAGTTAATTCTGTTACCGAAAAGTCCATCGGACGTTTAGTGTCGTGTTCTAGCGTTAGTGTTTGAGCTACTTTACTAATCATGATTGAAACTAATTGTACATAACTTTCGCCTTATCCTGCAGTTCAACATCAAGTTATCTATTACTGAATATCTACTTCTAATTAAAATTTACAGTAATCCTTTTTAACTGTAACCAAACTTTGGATGTAGTTATTACAAGGAGGCGTTCAAAAACAAATAAAATCTATAACAATAATTTACGTTTTTGAAGTGAAACTTCTTTAATAGCAGCTATCATCATACGCTCATGAAAATCATTAGCATTCTATACTGGCTTTTGATACTTGCGCTGTTTCATACAACCCGAATATCTAGAAGCTAGATATATACAAAGAAGTCAAGCGAATTTAGATATGGACTATTTGCACTGACCTATAACAGTGATACACCGACCTACAGCTAATGACTTTGATTGACTACATGCACACAAGCTACAACTTTAAAATAACAAAGAACTACTTAAAGATGGCTGTGACATAAACATCGTTCCAGTTAACAAGATATTTTTTTTCTAAAGTCTCGAGTTACATCAGGATTAACTAGATCAAATTATGTTTTTTTTTAAATCTAGAATTTACTAATTTAATTTTTTTTTGTTTAAGAAAAACAACGACTCGACTGCATGTTACGTAATTCTTTTCTAAATTTGTTCTCATTATTTCGAAAAAAATTTTAGACAAAGTTGTACACGTTCAGTTGTATTTAAGTAAATGATGTCCAACTAGTGTTGTCTTGTGAAATATACCAGAGTAACATTTGCAATTGGCAGCGCTTTTTAGACACACGACAACTGTAGAATTAAATGTTAAATCAAGGCAACCTAAACTAATTACAACATAATCTTCAGGAATGACAAAANACTAAATATTAACTATTTCACCTACAAAACATTCTGATACGGAGGGTGATAGGTAAACAGAATAAGTAGGCCACTTCAAAGACAAATAAATTATTGGTTTCTAATCATATCTTGCATTAAATGATACCAAAAACCAATTGAATATTGATTGGATTCTCTTTTCTTGTAAGGTGCTGTTTTAACACGAAGGCTAATAGTTGACTGACTGGTTTCTTCACCACAAACCTTTATGTCGGTGGATTCAGTTCTTCAATCAAAGTATTTAACCTTTCAAATCGTTCAATGGAACATTGCATGAGTAAATTGACTTCGGCCTTCGACCTTCGGGTTCACTATTCAGCGTCCCATGATTTACATTGAATTAATTATCAATTGTACATCAAAGAAAGCATTGGTACGATCCATTTTAGTATCATTTGATCACCTAATATGTAGATTACACAGTTTGTTTTCGAATGACTAATACAGTGGATTTCATTTATTACGACCTTGGTTATAGCGACCGTTCTGCTATAGCGACGTTATATATAAGTCCCTAGAATTTGAAGCATAATTTAGTATAAAATTCATGTGGCTATAGCGACATCGAATGTAACGCCGAGTTCGGATGTAGCGATTGTTTTTAATGAATTATTTGTAACAAATTCCTAGTAATCCCATGTAGATAACAGGTCAATTGAAAAGTCTCCGGCCTAAAATAGTAAAACACATTTTTTTTGCAAAATTCGTTTTTTTTATTCAACATAATTCCCTTCAAGGGTGATACACTGATTATAGCGATCCTNACACGTTAGATATCAATGATATAAAAATGCTTCACTCAAACAGAATTAAAACTCTGAACACACTAAAAACTAAATATGCATTACAGAAAAATCAGAATGGTGCCGCTATTTATGTGTCAGGCCGGGGACTTTTCAATTGACCCTAGTATAGCGACCGGAGTCTGCCGCCAAAGACACAAAGAGTTTTCTCATCTTTTGTTCATATACACACAGATGCTCAGCAAGTATGGTGACCTTTACTGTTTGTTTATCGATGGTAACCAGGTAGGTAGGTACAGGCCTGACGCTGGAAGCTGGCGGAAATTTTAAAATGTTTTAGGTATAAAGATTGCAGCCCTCTTTCTTCAGTATTCCTATCAGGGGCGTAGATGAAATATTTGAAAACAGGGATCAGTGAGCAAGTAATAGACAGACAAACAGAAGAACTAATTATTGATGTTGGCGACAGTGACAGAGATTACCATAATGACAGTGAATGTGAAAACCAACTATAAAACAAAAGCAATAGGTTTATTTTTTCTTTTTGATAAGTTATGTTTTTACATTATTTTCTAGTACGCTACTGTCCTTACTGTATTAATACTATGATTTACGCCTACTGAAAGCTTATTTGTGTATCGGTTCCAAGTGACTTACCCAAATAGGTCATAAATGGGCAAGTACCTGCGCGACCGCTCGCCAGCTTCCTTCGTCAGACCTGTAAGCGTTTACGTTTAAATGGTTCAGTTACAAAGTGATACTGTTAGTAGCAACTATGTTTAGTAAACTTTTGAACCTAAAGTAAACTTTTTCCTGTAACGACTTCCGAATAATAACGAAACTACAGTGGTCCCTCAGTTGTCGTTATACCCGAAATTCACTGTATATGAAGTAGATATATTCTATAGTGTTATGTAATTTATTTATATTTATGATTATGTTAGAATAATACTTTACTAAGTATTTGCAAAATGTCTAGCAGGATTACTAAACACTACAGATAAAATTTTAATCGATTGTAAGGAGATTCTGTGTCTACGTATTTCAAATGGATGGCATATTGATAGCGTTTTGACAACACTTAAGACGTACGATAATAGGCGGAGTATTACTCCCCTAGAATCTTTAACCGATATCTAAGACAGACGGCGGTCAGATATTTTAGGTATACTTGGGACCTTCAAAATTGGCATAGTCCGCAGTATTTTCCAATATGTGGTATTTATAAAAAGAAGCCTTACCTTTTACTTCCAAAAATTGAAGCAATTCGTTCATGGTATATGCATAAAAAAACAAACTAGAAGATTTTGATTCGAGGGTTTATTTAGTAAAAAGTTTTACATAATTTGTATTTACAAAAAGAAGCATCTGTTCAAAAACTAAAGGATTTGCTTCTAAAAGAAGGAATCTAGGTTCACAACAACAACTTTTCTCGTTCTTTTCAACTTTTCTGTAGCTGCCCAGGAATCACACAGCTTGTAACATAAAAATTTATGTATTTGCAGGATGTTTTTGTGTTAAAATCTGTGTAAGAAGACTTGTCTAAATAATCTTTAGTTGTGTGGTCCCAGTATTGTGCTATTTATGGTTGATATGGTGCATTTACGTACAAGAAAATACTACAAACCAAGACATACACCACGAGAATCAGAATTTAAAACGTTATTTAGATTTGAAGTGGAGAATGTTGTGCGGTTGAAGAACCATATTCTTGGTGCATATCCTGAAACACATGGAGCAACCGTGTCACCTGTGCAGAAAATGAAAATATTTTTGCGTTATTGTGCAAACCATTTTCAAATTGCTACAAAATTTACAAATAAAATAAACAGCTGTCACGAAACAACGCACACGTTGTTTGCATAATGTAAATTTCACTAGTTTGTCGAAATCGGTAGGAGTTAATCTGTACCTTTTACTTTATTAATCCGAAGCATTTCCTTGCAAGAAAAAGGTATAAATTATGAATGCGAACTGTAGCAAAAGCTTTTACTTCTACCTTTTACTTGAAAGTAAATGCTTTGTTTTTATAAATAAGGCCTAATATTTCAGCTGGAATAATGTTTGTCGCTTCGACTATTTTTCCACGAAGCTTGTCCAAATTTCCGAGATGTGCCGATAATTTTTTTCGACGATGAATTCCCAAAGAAAAAGATCATTTGGGAATAGATCGGGAAATCTGGCAGGTCATTTAACCGAACCGCATCTGCTAATAATATGATTTACGAAAACAACTTCTAAAAAGTTGCGAACCGCTATAACCGTACCAGCGGGGCAAACGCCTTGTTGATATCAAATTTAATTGACATTTGGACCTTGAAGCATAGGAATAATTTGTTCTTTTAAAAAATTAAGATGTTCTTTTAAATTTTAGTTGACTATACATTAACCTTTTGAACATACTACGTTCGTGCTGCTTATTTTCTCGTGAACAATCTATAGTAAAAGATGAAGCTAAGCATTTATTTAAAAAAATGCTCAATTGTACAATCAATTTTTAATAATAAAAAACAGCGAAATTTATCATGTATCTTGTAGTGCATGTGAAGCTAATTATAGGGCTCATTGTCAGTCTGTTATCCTTTCGGTCATAAAAGATCTAAAAAAGTTTCGTCTGGCAGTGTGGCGGAATATTATATAAACATTAACCACACGTTAGATATCAATGATATAAAAATGCTTCACTCAAACAGAATTAAAACTCTGAACACACTAAAAACTAAATATGCATTACAGAAAAATCAGAATTTAATGAATAACCGAATAAAAATATCCTTCTACAAGTTTAAGTTTTAATTGTTGCATTAATGTTGTATACAGGGCCTAACTTTGGTTAGTTCAGCAGCGTGATTAAGGGAAAACAATTTTTTTTAAGAAAATCACAATAATTTATAACCCGAAGCCGGTCCTGTGCGTGAAATGGGAACATAGGTGTTTACCGAATGGCGTAGTATGATAAAAACTATGGATTAAGATTGTAAACATTGCCGATCATCTAACGTCTAAGATAAACATAAATAATTTAGTACTAGACAATGTTTGCTACTGAAAATCAGATTCAAATACTCGTTGTAAATGATAAGAGGATGCAGCAACGGCTGCTTTAAAATTCGCTACACTGTCGTATGAGAGAAGCCAATGTTCCCTGCTGCTTTTCGTGAACTACTTTGGGGGTTATCTTCTATGAACTCCAGGGTTTCATCTTCTACAACGGCGATAAGGATGGGCGTCGACGCCTTCCATCCTCAAATGTAGGGTGTACATTACCGGTTTCTCTCAATGTCTTTACAGCATTTAAGATAGTTCGCGGGTGTGGAAGTCTTCACTGAGGATATCGACGGCTGTACAACTCGATTGTTGCATCAATGTTGTATTCATATTCGTCGTACATTAGTATCATATCATAAAGTTCTGCCGTACTAAATGTCATTGTAATAACAATGACATTGACTTATTTAAAATGAGCTACTGACAATGTTCATATGACAAATAACTTTTACAGGCGGGCGGTAACATCGTGAATCACACTTAATCTAATGTGACAAATAACAAACAATCTATGAACAAAATAGAAAAACAAAAGAAATACAACATAATGCTGCTATTTACTAGCGTATTGAATGCAACGCTGCGTTGTCGTATTCATATACCAGGACCGGAACGGTGAACTTAATTTTCATGTTTTGTGGTACTCTATCACATCCTGCAAACTCAGCACCTATTTCTACTGCTCCTTGTATACACTAGTTGGTAACGGAACATAAGGATAGTATATTACAAGCAATCATTAACGTGCGAATTTATATTTTGAAAAATACGACGTAGCATTGGGAAAATTCGTATTTTCATGTAAACATCTAATACAGTAATGTATATATATCAGGTTCAATAAATTTAAAGCTTTTGAGGGGTGCTATGATTTTGAGGATTCAGAGAGTTTATTGGGACAGTTCTCTCTACAATATTTTTCCCAATCAATTTTCCGATTTATAGAAATTAACAATTACTATGAAATCCGTGCATACTACTAATGACCAATTAAAAAATTTTCTGCATTTTAAGGGCTTCAACTGTGCCGACATTTATTTTTTACTGAAGTTCCTAGTTTAGTAAATAAATATTTTTAATTGCACGTCACAAACTGAATGAAGCGAAAGAAATATCAACGAACACAAAACGCAATCAGTGCTGAACATAGCATTGGTATCTCGTGAAAACATTTCAGTATATGCATGCGTGTGCTTGTGAGTGTTTGCTACGTGTCCATTTACTTTCAGATTGGATTTAAGCGAGGAAAGTTTTGACACCAAACAATCTACCTCTAATTCCGGTATCCTACGTTTACTCTCTGAAATAAACACGAGAAACGCTGTTAGATCCAATTTTTCGCCATCATCTACACATTTGCGGCATGTGAAGATCACTTTGATTATTTTAACATTTCACGACTTGATGTCATCATCAAAAAAATCGATAATAGCATAATATTCAAAAAGAAATAAAAAGCCGGCGCTGCTTCTGTATGAATAGAGAACTTGTGCCAGTATTTGGGATGTAGTTGTATATACACCTAACTGATTAACATCAGAATGTACACAATTAAACTTTCAATGATGTACCTTAATTATTACTGATTGATTGATTGGTCGATCTCGCAAGATCGAAACAATAAGTACTTCTACTGCTTTTTTTTGCCGTTGGTGGCGCCACAAACGTATAAGACATATAAAATCCTTGACAGTGAATAACGTATAAATCAAATATTGAATGGGAACATAGGTAAGTTTATAAATTCAAAATGTTATTCCTTCTACTTATGTAGGTCAAACTGGGAGATCTTTTACAATTCGTTTCAATGAGCATTTGCACTGCTTCAATTTACAAAAACAACGAAACAAATTCGAATTTTGCAAATCTTTTCAATCAATTTCTATCCATTCGAAATAATTCACGTAGTAACATTGTGGAATCCTTAGAAATCTTAAATATCTCGCGACTTGATGTCATAAAAAAATTGATCATGGCTCAACAAATGATAATCGTTTAACTACGTTTTAGGAAGTGAAAAGGATCTGATGGTTTCAAAATCAAGGAACCGCTGCTAGTTTTAAATAATGTGGTATAGCTTTTTTTTTTAATTATGGAATTTTCTTTGTGCCTTTCCTAATTTAATATTAAAATAGAAACACTTAAAGTTTCAGGAATTTTCACGGTACACTTCAATAATACATTCATCAATATTTTTGTATTAAAACATTTATTAAACTTCTTACCATCTCTCACATCACATTTGTCCTTAACGTATAGGCATACCTATTCTTAATAACCATCATTTGAGTTAAAGGGTTTGTTTTGTAATTTTCTGTACTACAACTGTAGTGATGATAATGGGTTACTTAAACTGGCTTAATTTATTTTGGAAAAAGTCCTATTGATACAAATTCGATAATATGAAAGAAGATGGGGGTGTAACCCGTAAGTTAGTTACGACTTACTTGATGCAGATGCATGTCCTTATTGTCCAAATGTTACGTGGGGAAATCATGTAGATTAGAATTTAATTTTAGTTTCAACACACCTTCTACTGTTTCTACTTTCTCAATTTAGGTAGGAATCACAATTAAAAGGTCAGTCAAGGAACAATTAGAATTACTTTTATTCATTCATAATGGTAAGGAAATATTATACAAAAACTACCGATCTTAGACAAATGGATTTTACTCTTTAAATCAGAAATGGTTGGCTTAAGAATATTTCTAATAACTCATCTTTAATTGTTTAAAAAAAGATGTTTGATTGGCTTTTCTGGACATCATTATAGATTTAATTGCTGGATCTGTCATACGGTTGAGGGTTAAAAGATATGGCGGAAGCAACTATGCAGTTTCAGTTTTACATTAAGTAAAATTAATTTGTTCTTGGAACAGGAAAGAACTTTGTTGTAGGAATTTCGTAGAAGAGGGAATAATTCTCAAGACAGTGAATGTTTTAAAATGTAAAAATGAAAAACGTAGCAGAAAGTGCTGACGTTTAGTAAGCGTCACATCATACCGCATGTAGTTGTACGTAGATAGATTTCTTAATAAATGTATGGTTGTTGCTATTTTTTCGTTCAAGAAAAATTTCCACAGTATTTTTGGTAGATTCAATTTTTACTTTTCTATTAAGACAACAAATTTTTAGTACTAAACATCGATATTACTAACTACTTCAATGTCAACTTAAAATTGTCCCATTTAGTCGGAAAACTTTTTTATTTATTTCAGAAGGCAATTAACAAGAATACAATTCCACAAACAACACAAAGGTTTCAATCGGATTTCGAGACCGCCATTCTCGAAAAGGTAATCTTGTTATCTCACCGAGGTATAACAAAGCACCAATGTTACTGGAGCAAAGTTTTAGGTTAAGAAAATAAAACAATGAGAAGTATTGAATAAAAATCCTTTGGTTATTTTATTACTTGTATAATCGAGCATTTGCCTCAATTTTCCTTTGCCTTTTATCAATTAATTAAGCCATTAGACAGGACCAACTACCTAACAAATCAAAATAACTCCATTAGCACAGTAAACTTGACTATTATTTCAAAATTTACAAGGTAACACATTGCAAAGATATAAATGCACGAATATAAGTGTAAAGCAAGTTTCCACTAGAGAAAAATTGAGAAATTTTTGTGTTGCTGTTTCTAGTTCCCCAAAATGTTTCACAAAGTATCTAAAAATGTCTCTTTTCTCGTAACAAACAAGTCAATAGTTTCAATTGATGCTCGTTTTATTGTAACATCAAAACAAAATTGACAACATTGAGAAACAAGTGGGTTTAGTTAACATGGTGAAAATAAACGATGCAACTTGCGCCATAAACGAATGTTAGAGTATCATGTTGTATGAAATCGCAATGTGCCAAGACTAGAAATTGGAAGCAGGTTAACCGAATATACAGTGAGGACCTGTCAAGGTTGTCCAATTTTAGGAATTTCGCATAAGGTGCTAATGTGGAATGCATATGAGAGTCCTACATAAGGATAAGCTGTTCAGATCCAACTCAGAATTTCCGCAGTGTTAAATGTTCACAGGAAGATATTCTGGAACTTACTATTTCAAGAGGAATACCTGCAGATGCGTTAAATTGATAAGGCGTGTTGCTTAATTTTGATGTGGAAGGTAGAATAACAGAAGTCATGCAGCGAAATAGACTTATCACNGGCCATGACACATCTAATTAGTATATAAGCTCACAATTTTCTCATTCAATCAACAGTCTACTTTATAGGTCAAACCTATGCTAGTTGTTCATTTGCCATCATTTTTGTGTAATAGTTAAGATAAAATAAAGTGTAATCCAGGTTCCTGAAAACCGAACCAAATAAATGTGTTAAAACAAAGTTTTTAAAAACTCCATTCGAACATCGTACGTTTTAACTATACGATCGGCATTTCAACGAAGTCGATATAATTTTTTGTTCGCGTCGTATCGATCAGGAAAACAATTATGGTCCCTTTAGGATGAGAAAGTTAGAAAAAACAGTACCTAAACGAATAAAAATACAAGGGAAATAAAGACACGGATGCTGCTAATTACCAGCTTATACAATGTGTCGTTGCATTGTCGTATTTCCTGCGTGATCTTACCAGGGCCGGACTGGCCCTTGCCATTTCATTGAAATACGTTTTCACGAAAACGGTGGATTTTCGGACAACCTAACTTACTAAATTTTCTTGTTTTATAGCATCTTATCTCCTTCTACAACCTTGCTAATACTTATTTCAGAAACACCCTATATATATATATATATATACACTAAAAAATAGCGGTTTCTAGTGGTAACTTAATATTTTGTTTCATAAAATAAATTTTGTAATAAAAAACTGCTTTTAATATTGTAATGCATAAAAATTCTTGCGAAAACTTTAGTAGTATTCTAATTACTTAACCATTAAATATTCAAACGTCTCAGTATGCCAGTTCTCATCTGGTAGGTTTTAATTTCAATTAACGAACCATCTTAGGTAACATGTCACTGCAGCCGAGCTGAAGAAAAGTCGAATTCATTTAATTAATTTACTTGAATAAGAACAACAGTTTGAAATTTGAAATGACCTGACTCTAAACTACTAAGTCGCTTAACAGTGAATACAGTTAACACACAATTATTCCAGCTGAGTGCAAAGACCCTATAGTCGTTTGAAAGTAATCTTGAGAGTACAACTTCAGTCTGCTACAAATGCACAAAGTTAATTCCTAAACGGCATTGTGGTGTCTTTTTGTTTTACGTGTTCTCAACGACAGACAAACAAATGTTAGTTCTGAAAGTAATTTCCTTATACGACCTCGAGGGTAACTGCAAAAATAAAAACCGATTCTAAAATAATAACCGAATGATTCTTCCACAAATGATTGGAAAATAAGGGACAATACCATTTGCCTGAGGTAAAGCTACTAATACAAAAAATGAACCCACTAAATGACGCTTGAACGACATCTCTGAGAATAAAATGATGTAGGTGTAGGCGTACCCCCACGCATATTTAGGAAAGAACTGATTAGAATTATTATTGGTGCCAGAAAATGAAATTTAATAAAACATAGTTCAATTAAAATAATTCGAAGTGGTCTATATTCTGTCGAAACTGCCAGACGCGGATCGCGATTTCGATCTTCTTGGATATCATCAGCGCGTCGCAGGCAGCTCCGATAGAACACAGACCAACTAAAATGTAGCATTGTGCTACAGATGGCGTTTAGTTTTAGTTTAGTTTAGTTTGTAGTACTTTCTTTCATAGTTCAATTGTTTTTTTACATTATTTATTTACTAATATCTATAGATATCATTTGCTTTATGAGAGAAATTTCAGTAACTACAAAATTAAAAATACAAATATTTGCCCATTAGTTTTATAATGGGATAGAAGATGTCGAGTATGGCGATATGTCGCCGATTTTTATTTTGATAAAACGAATAGAAATAGCTATTTTATTTAGTTATGATTGTTGATTATTTACGCTGTATATTACATACACTCACAACTAAATATTAACTATTTCACCTACAAAACATTCTGATACGGAGGGTGATAGGTAAACAGAATAAGTAGGCCACTTCAAAGACAAATAAATTATTGGTTTCTAATCATATCTTGCATTAAATGATACCAAAAACCAATTGAATATTGATTGGATTCTCTTTTCTTGTAAGGTGCTGTTTTAACACGAAGGCTAATAGTTGACTGACTGGTTTCTTCACCACAAACCTTTATGTCGGTGGATTCAGTTCTTCAATCAAAGTATTTAACCTTTCAAATCGTTCAATGGAACATTGCATGAGTAAATTGACTTCGGCCTTCGACCTTCGGGTTCACTATTCAGCGTCCCATGATTTACATTGAATTAATTATCAATTGTACATCAAAGAAAGCATTGGTACGATCCATTTTAGTATCATTTGATCACCTAATATGTAGATTACACAGTTTGTTTTCGAATGACTAATACAGTGGATTTCATTTATTACGACCTTGGTTATAGCGACCGTTCTGCTATAGCGACGTTATATATAAGTCCCTAGAATTTGAAGCATAATTTAGTATAAAATTCATGTGGCTATAGCGACATCGAATGTAACGCCGAGTTCGGATGTAGCGATTGTTTTTAATGAATTATTTGTAACAAATTCCTAGTAATCCCATGTAGATAACAGGTCAATTGAAAAGTCTCCGGCCTAAAATAGTAAAACACATTTTTTTTGCAAAATTCGTTTTTTTTATTCAACATAATTCCCTTCAAGGGTGATACACTGATTATAGCGATCCTCCAACTTTTCGATACCATTTTTGTAGTACGATTTGTCCTTTGCTTCAAAATAGGCCTCAGTTTCGGCGATCACCTC
>NW_020439043.1:203698-208380 GCF_000699045.2 Agrilus planipennis | reverse complement strand
ACTGATTAACATCAGAATGTACACAATTAAACTTTCAATGATGTACCTTAATTATTACTGATTGATTGATTGGTCGATCTCGCAAGATCGAAACAATAAGTACTTCTACTGCTTTTTTTTGCCGTTGGTGGCGCCACAAACGTATAAGACATATAAAATCCTTGACAGTGAATAACGTATAAATCAAATATTGAATGGGAACATAGGTAAGTTTATAAATTCAAAATGTTATTCCTTCTACTTATGTAGGTCAAACTGGGAGATCTTTTACAATTCGTTTCAATGAGCATTTGCACTGCTTCAATTTACAAAAACAACGAAACAAATTCGAATTTTGCAAATCTTTTCAATCAATTTCTATCCATTCGAAATAATTCACGTAGTAACATTGTGGAATCCTTAGAAATCTTAAATATCTCGCGACTTGATGTCATAAAAAAATTGATCATGGCTCAACAAATGATAATCGTTTAACTACGTTTTAGGAAGTGAAAAGGATCTGATGGTTTCAAAATCAAGGAACCGCTGCTAGTTTTAAATAATGTGGTATAGCTTTTTTTTTTAATTATGGAATTTTCTTTGTGCCTTTCCTAATTTAATATTAAAATAGAAACACTTAAAGTTTCAGGAATTTTCACGGTACACTTCAATAATACATTCATCAATATTTTTGTATTAAAACATTTCTTAAACTTCTTACCATCTCTCACATCACATTTGTCCTTAACGTATAGGCATACCTATTCTTAATAACCATCATTTGAGTTAAAGGGTTTGTTTTGTAATTTTCTGTACTACAACTGTAGTGATGATAATGGGTTACTTAAACTGGCTTAATTTATTTTGGAAAAAGTCCTATTGATACAAATTCGATAATATGAAAGAAGATGGGGATGTATAACCCGTAAATTAGTTACGACTTAGTTGATGCAGATGCATGTCCTGATTGTCCAAATGATACGTGGGCAAATCATGTCGATTAGAATTTAATTTTAGTTTCAACACACCTTCTGCTGTTTCTACTTTCTCAATTTAGGTAGGAATCACAATTAAAAGGTCAGTCAAGGAACAATTAGAATTACTTTTATTCATTCATAATGGTAAGGAAATATTATACAAAAACTACCGATCTTAGACAAATGGATTTTACTCTTTAAATCAGAAATGGTTGGCTTAAGAATATTTCTAATAACTCATCTTTAATTGTTTAAAAAAAGATGTTTGATTGGCTTTTCTGGACATCATTATAGATTTAATTGCTGGATCTGTCATACGGTTGAGGGTTAAAAGATATGGCGGAAGCAACTATGCAGTTTCAGTTTTACATTAAGTAAAATTAATTTGTTCTTGGAACAGGAAAGAACTTTGTTGTAGGAATTTCGTAGAAGAGGGAATAATTCTCAAGACAGTGAATGTTTTAAAATGTAAAAATGAAAAACGTAGCAGAAAGTGCTGACGTTTAGTAAGCGTCACATCATACCGCATGTAGTTGTACGTAGATAGATTTCTTAATAAATGTATGGTTGTTGCTATTTTTTCGTTCAAGAAAAATTTCCACAGTATTTTTGGTAGATTCAATTTTTACTTTTCTATTAAGACAACAAATTTTTAGTACTAAACATCGATATTACTAACTACTTCAATGTCAACTTAAAATTGTCCCATTTAGTCGGAAAACTTTTTTATTTATTTCAGAAGGCAATTAACAAGAATACAATTCCACAAACAACACAAAGGTTTCAATCGGATTTCGAGACCGCCATTCTTGAAAAGGTAATCTTGTTATCTCACCGAGGTATAACAAAGCACCAATGTTACTGGAGCAAAGTTTTAGGTTAAGAAAATAAAACAATGAGAAGTATTGAATAAAAATCCTTTGGTTATTTTATTACTTGTATAATCGAGCATTTGCCTCAATTTTCCTTTGCCTTTTATCAATTAATTAAGCCATTAGACAGGACCAACTACCTAACAAATCAAAATAACTCCATTAGCACGGCAAACTTGACTGTTATTTCAAAATTTACAAGGTAACACATTGCAAAAATATAAATGCATGAATGTAAGTGTAAATCAGGTTTCCACTGGAGATAAATTGAGGAATTTTTGTGTTACTGCTCCTCAAAATGTTTCACAAAGTTCCTAAAAATGTCTCTTTTTTCGTAATAAACAAATCGATAGTTTCAATTGATGCTCGTTTGATTGTTACATCAAAACAAAATTAACAACATTGAGAAACAAGTGGGTTTAGTTAACATGGTGAAAATAAACGATGCAACTTGCGCCATAAACGAATGTTAGAGTATCATGTTGTATGAAATCGCAATGTGCCAAGACTAGAAATTGGAAGCAGGTTAACCGAATATACAGTGAGGACCTGTCAAGGTTGTCCAATTTTAGGAATTTCGCATAAGGTGCTAATGTGGAATGCATATGAGAGTCCTACATAAGGATAAGCTGTTTAGATCCAACTCAGAATTTCCGCAGTGTTAAATGTTTACAGGAAGATATTCTGGAACTTACTATTTCAAGAGGAATACCTGCAGACGCGTTAAATTGATAAGGCGTGTTGCTTAATTTTGATGTGGAAGGTAGAATAACAGAAGTCATGCAGCGAAATAGACTTATCACAATCACTATCACTATCACTATATAGTATAAAACAAAGTCACTTCCCGCTGTCTGAAATGTCTAGCAGGATTACTAAACACTACAGATAAAATTTTAATCGATTGTAAGGAGATTCTGTGTCTACGTATTTCAAATGGATGGCATATTGATAGCGTTTTGACAACACTTAAGACGTACGATAATAGGCGGAGTATTACTCCCCTAGAATCTTTAACCGATATCTAAGACAGACGGCGGTCAGATATTTTAGGTATACTTGGGACCTTCAAAATTGGCATAGTCCGCAGTATTTTCCAATATGTGGTATTTATAAAAAGAAGCCTTACCTTTTACTTCCAAAAATTGAAGCAATTCGTTCATGGTATATGCATAAAAAAACAAACTAGAAGATTTTGATTCGAGGGTTTATTTAGTAAAAAGTTTTACATAATTTGTATTTACAAAAAGAAGCATCTGTTCAAAAACTAAAGGATTTGCTTCTAAAAGAAGGAATCTAGGTTCACAACAACAACTTTTCTCGTTCTTTTCAACTTTTCTGTAGCTGCCCAGGAATCACACAGCTTGTAACATAAAAATTTATGTATTTGCAGGATGTTTTTGTGTTAAAATCTGTGTAAGAAGACTTGTCTAAATAATCTTTAGTTGTGTGGTCCCAGTATTGTGCTATTTATGGTTGATATGGTGCATTTACGTACAAGAAAATACTACAAACCAAGACATACACCACGAGAATCAGAATTTAAAACGTTATTTAGATTTGAAGTGGAGAATGTTGTGCGGTTGAAGAACCATATTCTTGGTGCATATCCTGAAACACATGGAGCAACCGTGTCACCTGTGCAGAAAATGAAAATATTTTTGCGTTATTNATGAAACTGTATTGGGGTTTGCAGAAGGATCCTTCCTGAACCATTACCTCTATAACTTAATCTAACTATTTAACTGATGCATTTGGCCATCCTCGAAGAATCGACTATCAAAAAACACAACGCCGTCTTATAAATTTGCAAAATTTTCTAAAAACTGCATGCAGGAACTTTATGACCTGCATCAAGAAGAACGGTCTATACTCTGAAGACACAGTTTATATAAAACATTAATTGAATTTGGTTTTCTAAACGAGGATCTTATCGGTGTTTGATCGTTTTGGCGCTTATTCCTAAATTTTGATCTGGATTGAATGCGGATAAAGTTGTAATGTGAATTTACGTAGACTATCCAAGTGCAACGGAATAATCTACTACTATGTTTGAGTAATGTAATGTTTGTAGGTATGTTTTTGTGTAATGTCAGGAAAAATCTGATCAATAAATTTACGCATCGTGTATTTTTGTATAATGAATTTTGATATCAGGTTTTAATAGGGTTCTAGCTTCATTTATTATTATCGAAATTTTGTCTTTTAATTTTCTTTTTCGGTTCTAATGTTTATTTCCTTGAAAGATCTTGCATAAAAAAAGCGTAGCAGTCCTAATCATATTCACTTAAGGCGGACATTGTTAGGACTTTAGTAAGATAAAGGTTGTCCCTATTAGGTCCATAATCACAATTTCTAATCGGGTGGTCTTGAGTTTGAACCACGACTAGTGAGAAATATTTTAAAAAATCCATACTGCTGAAGAAAATGAAATATTTGGGACCCTGTTATTACTCTGGGTTTATTGTGTACCTACTTATATGTGATGAAAGAGAAAAATAGAGTGTGGTAGTATAGTAGTAGTGTGGCGAAATAACTCTTATTGTTTTTTCTGTGTGTAAATATTTTTTCTAATTTTATTTCATTTCAATTAATATTTCATTTCAAGTAATATTTCCTTTCAGTCTAAACTCTATTGTTCTTTCAATCACTTTTACCTGGAAATCCAACTTCAACCATACCTGCATGCACTCCCATACTAATATCTGGTTTTACCCTTAATTGCTTTCTCTTGAATTCTGTACTATCTAATTCTGTGTATTCCTAGAAACTAGTGTCTTCACCCTCTCTCTCACTACTTTTCCTTCTAGAACATTCTATCAAAATTACTAACAACCCTATCCTATAAATACTC
>NW_020439043.1:195452-197809 GCF_000699045.2 Agrilus planipennis | reverse complement strand
TATATGTCTATCTCTTAGGGATAACCCACAATAACCATTTTTTATCCTTTACTTTTTACGAGAAATAATGGCTTATTTACGAAACGATTTTAAGCAATACAGCATTAATCCTTATCCAATTAAGTATTTTTAAATACATTGTGCATTTAATATAGATCAATATGGCTCTTTACAGCATGTAATTTAAATGAATATTTTCGAAGATATTACAGATTTAAAATACAGGAACATGCGATTGCGGCGGTGCCGGCCGGGGGGCCGGTTTGTATTATCTAATGACAAAAAAGCTGTGAATGTTGTATATAAAAACATTCAGCAGTATATTAAGTATCAGCATTGCACCCTTGCGAAGCTGGAGCGGGTCGCTAGTTAGATATATATTTACAAATATTTACAAAGTATCTCCAAACGAATGATTAAGAATAACCGCACAAGTGCCCTCGTAGAAGTCCATGTACATCCTATATCTAAAACTTAAAGCTAGGAAAAAATGCCAAGGGTGTGGCGAACACCACTGATGATTAACATTTTAAAACATCTCCATTGATACTTACAAGGCGGGGCTTTCAAACTCAAAATATTGCAAGAAAGGGATGTTTATAACTTGTGAAAAATCGGCTACATCAAAAATCAACAAACGGTACTTTCTAAACTTTAAACCCTTAAAGTAAACACCCCATAATAAAAATGAAACTGTATTGGGGTTTGCAGAAGGATCCTTCCTGAACCATTACCTCTATAACTTAATCTAACTATTTAACTGATGCATTTGGCCATCCTCGAAGAATCGACTATCAAAAAACACAACGCCGTCTTATAAATTTGCAAAATTTTCTAAAAACTGCATGCAGGAACTTTATGACCTGCATCAAGAAGAACGGTCTATACTCTGAAGACACAGTTTATATAAAACATTAATTGAATTTGGTTTTCTAAACGAGGATCTTATCGGTGTTTGATTGTTTTGGCCCTTAAAGGTTGTCCCTATTAGGTCCATAATCACAATTTCTAGTCGAAGAAGTCTTCCCAATTCATGTTCTTTCTAATTCCCCATCGGTGGGCATTCTTACAAAAACAATTATTTGTTGTACCATATGAATTTTTATGTTACTATTATCTTCTAGTCCTCACAATTTTCACTAACCAACTTTTGCAAGTAAAAAAAAGTAAAAAAAGGAGCTGATGACAAAGAGCCTCACTCGTTTCCTTTTGGATACGTTGTGGATGCCAATTTATTGTTATTGAATTATGTATGGGACTATTTCTTGCAATAAAAAGTAGTGTTGCCCAAACGCAAGAACAAGACGAGACTTAGCCAGTCTTGGTCTTGGTCTTGCGCCAATACACCTGGTCTTGGTCTTGGTCTTGGTCTTGCGCNGTCTACAACATTTCTTTATTGTTAATTGTCTGTCTGTTTTCATTGTTTTTGTATATATTTTTGTGTCTTGTTGTGTTCTTGTGTTCTTCAACTTTTACGTTTTCGTCTGTTGTATATTTCTTTTTTCATTCATGGTTTTTGTTGCGTGTACATAAATTCAAGTTATTGTTATATCTTAGTGTTTTATTTGTGTTTTTATTTATTAAACATACCCTAAACGCTAAAGGTCCTGCATTAAAAAAAGGGTAACAGACCTAATCATATTCACTTAAGGCGGACATCGTTAGGACTTTAGTACGATAAAGGTTGTCCGTATTAGATCCATGATCACAATTTCTAGTCGGGGAAGTCGTCCCAATTCAATTATTTGTTGTACCATATGAACTTTTGTGTTACTATTATCTTCTAGTCTTCGCAATTTTCACTAACCAACTTTTGCAAGTAAAAAAAGGGGCTGATATCAAAGAACCTCACTCACTTCCTTTTGAATAAGTTGTGGATACCAATTTATTGTTATTGAATTATGTATGAAGCTATTTCTTGTTTTGTAATTTGGTTTGGGTCACTTTGTTATAGGAGGTTTTGAGGAGGACTTAGAAAACGAATAATTAAAACTAGATAACAACAATATATATTTACAACTTAACAACAACTGACGTAACGAAAGGAGAAGAGAAGAGACTTGTTCTGCTGAAGGCGTAAGACGAACTGATTTGGTATTTTATGAAAAATGAAAAACTGTTCTACAAGGAAGGAATAGAGAGGGTAGTAGATACGAGTAGGGAAGCATTAAAATATGGAAACTTTAAGATTAGAAATACCAAGAAATTGATGGCCGGTCAACCACCGAAGAAACCGATTGTAAAAATGTAATTAGGAAGGAATGAAAGGTACAGACGTCATGCGGTTAGTACACAAAAGATGAAATGTTACAGGGATTATAGGAAAGTACAGTAATAGAGTTATTTAAATAGATAAG
>NW_020439043.1:176719-194160 GCF_000699045.2 Agrilus planipennis | reverse complement strand
GAATATATATATATATATATTTACTGCAACGTAATCAATATCAAGATCAACTATCGCGTTGATAATGCTTTCATACGTAGCACGAGAACGAAACACTAGTTGGTTTAGTGAAGATCGTTGTAGGGGTGACTCTCCAAATTCCAAAAGGACATTGCTAACTTCTAATCAATAAAAATCGAAATCTAATCAATAAAAATTAAGATAAATATACACGGGCTAAAGATCAAAGTGTTTAGATTTTCATATGTTATATAGCAGTAGACTCTAGTAAATTGCAAGGAGTTGGAGACACCCTTAGACAAAATGGAAACGGTATTAATGAAAAGTATAGCTGAAAACGAATGAAAATAAATCAGAAGTCTTAGTCTTGATATAAACGGAGATTAAAGTAGGAATAGACCTAATATCTAACTAATTGTTAACTGTGATGTGGTTGTGCAATTGCTTCAATTAATTATTCATATAAATTTATAATCCTTAAGAAGTTAATGAAACTTGGGATGACTATAAACGGAACATTAATTTTAGTAACCATACCAAAAAAACAGATATATAGATGCGAGATTTAAAAACAATTAGCTTAACATTCCACGCTCAAATAGATGGAAGAAATGGCGGAAAAGAAATGAACCGATGGGGTTCACTATGCGGTTTGTAGTTTCCTGTGGAAATGTCTACGGCGTGCTGACGAGATCCAATGAAATAAAAATCGCGATCCACATTTATAATATTCAATTATTTAAAGCCTGCGCAACGAATAGAAGCATCCAACACTTTTTAACTTACAGGTTGATAGTGGGAGCATGAAACTGGTCACGTCTTACTCCATTATTCAACGGACCCGGCTTTTGAAGACATTGATTACATGTGCGTATAATGTCCGTCTTTGTATACCTAACGGATAGATGGAGGGATTATCAGAATGAGGTCTTGCAGCAGACTTAATTCCTTCTAGGAAGCAATTTTGCGTCGTATGTCAACACGTGAGTATTCACATATGTACATTACTTCTTCATACGAATTGATATGGTAACGCCCACATACATGATATGCCGGGATTTCGCGAATGATAACAGAATTAGAGAGTATATAAAATATAGCTAGAATTAGAGTGCATAATGATAATGCATTAAACAGTTAATGTGGTAAGCTTGTTAAATAGCAATTTGATTATCTAAAGCATTCGGAAAAAATTGACAAATAATAATAATACGTATCTACATTGATCGGAATCAATTAGAAAATATTTTAAATGTGAAATTTTTTTGAATCCTATTAAATGGATTACTGCTAGAGTTACAGAGTTAGAAGAGTGGTCCAAGTCTCAAATCAAAGCTCTCGTTATCATCTACACAAGTAGGTACGAAGCGCTATTTTTGAATGTAGTTTTCTTTTTTGTTTTATTTAGAAAAAAACTTAAAACTAATTAAATAAATTCCAGCCACATAGTAATGAATTAGAACCTGCGCTTCAGACAAATGATAATAGACAATTGAAACATTAGGTTGTAGTTTTTTTTAATTTTTGATATGGATATAATTAATGAAAATAGAATGGGATTAAAAAGTATATTTTTTGTTAAATGTAGAGTTTGCAATTTATTAATAAATGTATCTTCTGAACTAGGTAATAGCGATGTTAATAAAGACTTAGTAGGACAGAATTTGAGCAACAATTAATATTCTATGTATTTCGGTTAATACGTACGCGAAGAATAGGAAAATAGTTGAGGACGAAATATATAATGTACGTTTGAGAAAATGAAAATTGCGCAACTTGAGGAAAAAAGGTGAGCCCTAGAAACGATGTTGAAGAAGACGGTTTCGGATGGTGTCGTTTATTCCGAAACACCCTCAGATATTAAGGACGTTCCCAAAGACCAGTGGTTCTCAACCTACAAATACGATTTCCCTATATAAGTTACCCACTTGTACTGTAAGAATTAGTTGACCAGCACTACGCTCTTTTGCCCCGCCTCCCATGCACATAAGCGAAAAAGTTGACTTACTGCGTCGCTTTATTCGACTTGACAACGTCTCATATTTGTATCGTCTCGAACTGATGAAGGTGAAAAGATATCATTACTAAAGTGATACAATTTTTAAGAAACAAAAAAGCCAAATAATTTATTTATTAGTTTCGGTAACATAAAGTTATACTTATATATTATAAATACATTCTTTATCATTTTATATAACTGTTCATTTTTATTATTATCAGTCAATGAATATTTAATTTCTTTCTAATATAAACAGTGTATTTTATTTTTTATTATATTTTTTAAGCCTATGAATTTATTAAAAAGTAGAACTCATGTTTTTTCAACTAAACATTTTTATTCAAAATAATAATGAACTGAATTATAATCAATATTATTAGTAATTGTAATATTAATAATAATCGAGTGAATATTAATAGTAATTTTAATATTGTTAAATGAAATCAGACAACAATAAATAAAAACACGCAGGTTCTACAGTTTAGGATAACCAACATAAACGTCCCGCGCTATTGCAGCGAAGCCAAGTCGCACACTACTGATCAGCTTATGCAGGAGAGTTTGAGTCTGAGATTTACTTTACACATTGTTTACAACAAAATTAATACCGCTTCTTGTACCGATTTTGTATGGAAATTATTTATGTGAATATTAACTGCTAATTCTCGAAATTTAAAAAAAATTGTAAGAAAATTAAAATTGTTAGGCACTAAAACCTACATGAATGTATAAATTAACATGCTTTCAAATAGAAATTTAAAATGCTAATATTTTCAATTTTAGTACCGCAAAATGGGTCGAACTTTTTCATATACGTTCAGAATACAGGTAGGTATTTACAATTAAATTTTGAAAATGATCGTACGAAATTTTTTTTTTTGGGAACGTCTTTAAATGTTCCCATTCCGCTCGGAATATGACAGTGGAAATAAAGTATTGCACAGTAGATGATAGTAATGATAAAAAAAATCGCTAAAAGTGGACCTTGTTGGAGCATACGTAATCCTAAAATGTAGCATCGTACTACAGATGGCGTTTACCGCGCCATTTGTGGTGTTTTCTAAAACGCACTGTTAAGACAGCAGGTAAAAGTTGGTCTGTGTTCTGTCGGAGCTATCTGCAACGCGCTGATGAGATCCTAAAGAAATTTTATTTTAATTCTTTACATCCCGATATTTTAGATTCACTGTTTGACAGAAATTTGCTTATTAGACAGGCATCATGTAAGGACTCGTAGTTTCATTTAAGGTTCACTTCTGTTCGTTCACGATCCGGTTTTTAGGTCTTTAGGTAGGGAAACGGAGTTACGCTGTAACCTAAACGAAGTGAAAGACTGAAACGCAGGCAGGTTTTTGCTACATTGCCAACCATGAGACGAAACCTGAAAGGCGATCCACTAATGAAGATTTCACGTGCGGCAAATACACACGTCAAACCAACACAGGCGAGCCATGATGGAATGAGGGACTTCCTGGAGTCTCCCCTCCCTCAGACGGATTGTCCCAGGAAGCCACCGATGCGGTGCCTAAGGGTTAACGAGTCGAGTAACCCCCCTATCTGCACTCTTAAGCGGTCAATGCAGGAACTACACAATGAACTGGGCGATCCGATGCATAGCCCCCTAACCCAGCATGCGAGCTGTACCACCTCGAGTACAACACCAATTGGCAGGGCAGAAATTGAAGCTAGCCTCCTGTGGACTCCCCGCCTCCCGAGTACCGGTATAGGCTCTCTAGTCCCCATCAGCTACTCCGAAGCACCCCGCGCTGGGTGACATCCGTTTTGCCGTACTCTCACTATCACAGGACATCCTTCAGTCTCCTGGCTCGTCTGAGCTACTGTGCTTTCCGCATCTTCTCTGCTTTCGCCACAAGTTTGCTACACACCCGATCCACATAAATATACATGGCTTCACTATGCTTCACGTCGTAACCCCCTTAATGGGTCAGGTGATACTCTATGACTCCGCCTAATGCGAACCTCTTGTAAGGACACTTACTTCGCCTTAGACATGGGTAGGGTGTGCAGTTACCCAGAAGACCGCTTACTTTTCGGGGCTTGTTGAGGTTCCCAATCGATTGCTACTAATGGTGTTAGTGGCCGCACCAGGAGAGCCTTTCTTTCGACTTAGGAGGCTTTATTGCGGGTTGAGCGGGAATCCTCGCTTTAGCCTATCGCGTTTGTGTTGGGCTTACATCTCATGCCAGTTTGCCGCGTACCTTCCCTTCAGGGCTTCCGCGGAACTCTACGGCACACCAGACGGGTGCTGCTGGACCTTCGCCCGTGTCCGTTAGCTGCTTCCTACAAACACTATTGCTTCCATATGCCCGGGGTTCTTTTTGCTTTGCCATAACGTGAGTATGGGTACTGAGCCATCCCACCGCGACAAGATGAGGATCCTGGGGTGTGGAAGGCGATCACCAGGACGGCGGATAACATGGAACAGCACTATGTCGGTGTTGTGCGGAGGTAGAATTCAATGACTGAAGCCTGCGCCCCCAATTAGCATTACAACCGGACCATAACAGCACGATTCGGAAACTTCAGCAACACAAACGCGTACAATTCCTCAAAACGTTTACTTCCGATAGATTAAGCGTCGTAAAGTGGAAATGCGAGTTTGATGTCCTTTTTTGACTGAAGATGAGCAATAGTCCTATAATAGCCGAGCAGAAAACGTAATGCTGTAACTGTTGTATAATTAGCATAAGCGGTCCCGTATCAGTAACTTTTAGACATATGAGAAATAGGTTTTTTTTAATAAATCAAAAACGAAGAGTTAATTTACAAAAAGCGCTTCGTATATCTGCAGATTGTAATGAGGCCTTTGATTTGAGATATCGACCACTCTTCCAACTCTTGCAATCTACTTGCTGGAAAAATTGCTCATTTGCCTGTTGATACGCATATTTCGCATTAATGAATTTTTAATAAAAAGCAATAACATGTAATAAAAACGAAATTTGCACAATTTTATGTTGGAAAAATATTACAGTATACAAGAATGATACTTTTTTAAAAAAAGGTCAACATTTTTTCACTAATTTATACATCTTTTTTCTAATCAATATTTTTCAAAAAATCGAAATTGAGAATATTCTTGAGACAATGTAGGAGCGATTTTTATTACTATTATGGATGATGATATTTTTCACCTATTATGTATATATATATATACCAATAGCCTCACAGCTATTTCCTCCTACCAGCTTTACATAGCAACCAGTGGGTTCCCCTCGAGAGTTACATCTTGCGAAGTGGCATGCGGCAATGAATGTAACACAACATGTAAGGAAATAAACAAAACCCTCAATTAGAACAATACAATGCGATAGACAGTTTAAACACTTACGCGGGCCGACGCCCCAGTCGGGCCGCCCTTGCGATGTCCCAACGTAGTCGAGCTCGGTGATGTAGTTGTGTCCAACGAAGAATCCCTGATGACGATTGTAGACTGCCTGAAACAATAGGTGTTTGCCACACCTACACCCCAGCTAAATAACCAGGCATTGTATGCATTTGCCTAATGCATAGATCGCTCCCAATGCTTATCTTTACATTGGCAAGCTATGTGTAGAGACTTATCCCTCTACTGGACGCCCTTGTGCCGATATCACCGCAGCTTTACCGACACTCAGGCCACTACTGTATACGGCAGGTCAAGGAGTGGACTTCTACTCATTAACACGTCACCCACAGGTGCACTGCCACTCCAGGCATATCTAGGTATATCTGCAGTGGACTACCTGACGCACAGGATTTACACTCCACCTAAAGGCACATCCGACCCGTCGGCCGTTAGCCTTACACTTCTACAGGCCTCACATCTCAACAATAACAACAACAACACTTAAAATACATAATATGTGCACAATAACCAACTTTCTCAATATTATCAAATATTAACTGCCCTTACGGCACCTTACTTTCTCACCAGAGTAACCAACTGCCCTTACGGCATCTTACTCTCTCACCAGAGTAACCAACCGCCCTTAAGGCACTTTACACATCCTTACACGCCGCGCCGACTGCCACTTCACCACTGACTTTAACTTAAAAGCCCTCTTCCAACGGCCCTCTTTGGTTTCATTCTACAAATATGTCATTAGTATTTGGCTATCCCAAATAGTAAATAAATGCCTAATAAATAACTTTCCTACAATTAATATTAATAAAAAGGTTAGAACAGAGCGCAGGTTAAAATTTTGTGTTATATGAGCAGTAGGTAGGTGACCCAAGCAAGCTATAACTTCGATTATGATATATTACTAGAATTTTTGAGGTCTTTCCCAGAAGTATATAAATAGTGTAACGAAAAGGTAGCATCCTTTATAGGTATATTGTATCCTAAAACAATAATCATAAAACTAACTCCGATAGAAAGCTTACGTCCAATTTTCTAATATGTATATGTAGGGGTATATGTAGGTATTAAGCAACTTTCATTCCTTAATCATTGAACTTCTAAACACAGTGGTATATTGAATAATTCTGTTTGAAACTTAGGTTTCTGTTGAAAAATTGTGGTAGATTGAAGAAACCAATAAACTGAGTACGGCCATTTTATAGTGGATTTGATGTAAGTATGTAAAATTACCTGTTTAAGCAGTAAAGCGGTCTAATGTTTAACGTTCGAATCGCAGCTTATCTAACTCACGCTTACGAGTCATGGGTCCAATTAAATTAGTAGCGATAATTGCAAGTATAGATATGAGTAGGTACATCTTAAAAAAAAAATTTACCTTAGACAATATACACTCGCTCCTGCTGCAAACGTGTGAAGCCTTCCTAAGAGGTTGTTAAAGACACCGAAGTCATGGGTTCTAAAAAGTGCACTAAGGTGAAAGCAACATCCTGAGGTAGAAGGACTTTAGTCGGTTGGTCCGAGGAAACTTTCCTCGAAAATTCTACACTACCCAGCCGTACGGGCAGCAGGGTGTTTTTCTGTTCTTCCACGAAAACAAACACAAATCTATACTACAGTAGTATACTCTAGTACCTAACATTTACGTGAACAAAGAGCTCTTCAAGCCGCCCCAGAGAGAAAGAATGCAGTGACTCACTTTCTGTTTTTTAGTACCCTTGACCATGCCGATATCATGTGTAAACTACTGCCTTCAGAATTTTATGCTTTAAGAAAGAAACTGGAACGGCGTATCTATGTAATATCTTCATGTACAACGATGTACTGACGATATAAACGAGCAGCGAGTAAGGCAAGGTGGTGAGGCGACGTGGTACCTTCACTCACTCTGAAGGTTTCTTGCCATTTTGTATGTGTGCCAATTTTGCAGTGGGGTAGAAATCCATTTTATTGTATGTAACTAATTGTTAACTGTGATGTGGCTGTGTTATTGCTTCAATTAATTATTTATATCAATTTATAATCCTTGAGAAGATAATGAAACTTCGGCTGACTATAAACAGAACATTAATTGTAATAACTATACCAAAAAACAGATATATAGATGCCAAAATTTAAGAACAATTAGCTTAACGTTCCATGCTTAAATGGATGAAAGAAAGGGTGGATGAAATGAGTAAAGGGAAGCGTATTGGGGTTTTGAAGAAACAGTGGAATGCACAAAATGTTCTGAATCGTAAAATATGCGAAAAGTCAATTTTGTTGCATTCGTATTGTAAAGTTTAATCACATTGACTCCCCTACTGCTCACCACATATTGAAGTGAAGAAGTAAAAAGCAAGAGAACAGGGGGCACTAAAAACTGGGACAGAGGAAGAAGTAGATTAGGTTACTGCCCAAATATGGATAGGGATGTGGAAGCTTCTAGTTTTCAGGAGACACTAATAGTGACAATATTTGTATCTATTTCCGGTTTATAATAATGCAGACCAATAATGGCTTTCTATTCCGACTATTTCCGTTTAAATCAAAACCACAAATTTTTTAAGGGAGGCGACATAGTTTCTTTATATCACACTTTTCCAACTTTTTCTTCCTTTGCAAACCAGTATATTTGTTTTACTTTTATTTATTTTCATTATAATGTTGTTTTGTCAATACCATTTCCATTTTATTCAAAGCTATTTCTAAATCCTTCTTGCTAGATGCTAGTACTGCTATATCATCTGCAAATCTAATATAATACTAATATATTGCCCCTCTATACAGTTGTACTGTCTTTAATGATATTGATCGCGTTTTCGCTGTATAGATTAAACAGTAGCGGTGACATTGTGCATCCCTGTCTGGCCCCTTTCTTAATATTAACTTCTCTACGTTGCTGCTCGAGCTCTACAACTACCTGTTGCTTTTTATACAAATTATCACTCTTCTATCGCTTGAACTTATTTCTACATTTTTAAGTATATTTAACTTTTTGTCGCATTTAACATTGTCAAAAACTTTTTTTAAATCTACAAATCCTATGTACGCACTCTTTCCTTTTTCTACCGTCTTCTCTATTGTTACCTGTAAAGCCAGAATGGTATCTCGCGTTCCTATATTTCTTCTAAACCTAACATCTTTAAATTACATAAAGGTCATTAGACAGTAAAAACATTGTACGGTCCGTTTTACACATAATATGCTATCAGTGTCGCGCAAGTAATTATGTATGTAGGTACTTATTATGTGTCTACGGGTAATCTACCTAGAGTCGAATGTGACAAATACGTTGTTACAAGAATGTTTTCAATAAAAGACGCCTGGATTGGAGATTATGTAGCAAATAAAGAATATTTCATCCCTTTTTAGCTGCTTTTTATTGAAAAAAATATTAATATTATCGTTGGGGAAGATACAAAGGATTAAAAAAAAAATTTGTATGTTTCATTCCCACCAGCTACTAATGGCGGTGGTGATTGTTAGAACACAAAAGGGACACGTACCTATAATATATGTATACGTTTTTTACTGGCAAACGTAGTAATGTCGAGTATCTTTTAAATAACCTGTATTGTCAGTGTCTCCTAATTATATTGTACCGCAGTTGCGAGGAGGTCGCTTGGCGTAGGAGAGGATTATTATATATTCAGCGCAACCATTGTCACATCAGCTTATGCTGAAAGAATTAAACTAACACCACCAACGACCAACAATAAGTATAAACAAACACAAATTATTATTTCTTGGCTTTCTGGAGGAACTATCCGCTGAACGGGATTGCGGTGGTTCTCTTTCTAAAGGGGGATATCGGTACAGGGTTGCAATCGTTAACCCAACGTCAGTCAATGATGTATCCGAAAAAAACACTTCATTCCCACCAGCCACTAATGTTGGTGGGCGGGCAGTCCCTCCCGACTACGCCAGAAGGTAAGGTGGAAGACCCTCTTCAGCTTCCTTTTAGGAATGGTGGGAATGGGTGGGTGGTGGTTCGGGTGAGGAAGATGAGACGGATGAAATGAAGACAGAAGAGAATGAAAGATTACCTGTGGAATATTACTGCTCCAGCATTTGCCTAAGTCATGCAAGGAAACCACAGAAAAACTTGGACTAAGGCAGACGGAGCAGGAATCGAACCGGCGTCTTCCCGAATGCTAAGCAATGGTCTAGCCTCTACACCTCTAGGCCATGTCTCTAGGTTAAGGTACTGAGGAATGTGTGACTATTTATACAAATCTTCGTACCACACAACGGTTAGAAAAAGAGGGGTTGGGAATGGGGTGATGAGAGAAGGGCGAAAAGGAACAAAAAAAAAAACGAAATTGTCTTTAACGTTAAATTCGCGGAAAAAAAGGAAAGTATCCGATGATTCCCGAACCGTATGGACTAAAGGATCACGGCTTCATGGCCGCTTTGCGGATCTCACTTAATCTCCCGCGCGAACTTCACTTCCTCTCCTATTTCCTCATTTACCTTAGCTCTTTATAGGACCCCACATAGTATTTTCTTCCACATCGTTACATGGAACTTTTTGGAATTTTTCCTCGGCTCACATTGGCCGCGCTTCCGTGAATCGGCTCCGTGTAACTGTTTCGCATTTTGCAAAGTCGACCCAATATATCCTGCGGAACCATAACAAATGCAAATGCGTAAAAGTTCCGCGTTTTGAAAGTGACGCAGACACAATTTCGGGAAAATGAAAAATATAATTTTGGAAATTAGGAGCACTATGTGGCAATACTTTAGAATGTAAAAAAAATGACAGCCGGAATAATAGGTATTAGTAATATGATAGGTTTTATGGAAAAATAATTAAAATATTGCGAGTGGAATTTATGCAGAGGCTACTAATCGACTATCTGAATATAACGTTTATACTTTTTTTTTGAGATAAATTGGTGTGTAAAATTAAAATAGACACCTTTTGTTGCAGCATGGCGCACACATAAGTAGTTAATTTTTAATATTTTAATTAACTTTTCAAAAATGTCCAGATGGTTAACCGGAGCCACTACCTTCCGTAGGATACCATAATTTAGTTTGCTCTAATCGTTCGTTAAAATTACATAAAGAACGTGGATATGACGTATTTTCGGAATACAGCGAGAGAGAATTGCTTCGACATAGTAGATTTTCTGATTAAATTGAAAAATTAACCACGAAAACCACCTACGAAACTTTAAAAGGATTAATTTGATCAATATTTAAGTCGTTGCCATGTTTTTGAGTGGCACAGGGCATTTAAAGGAATTCGAGCAAACAATGACAACCTCAGAAATGTAAAGAATTAATTCAAAAAAATTTTGTAATTACATTTCAACAATGATAACTGTTTAGCAAATGTTTTGTTAAAAAATGTATAAGTAGCTACTGCTTACATTAACATAAAATAAAAGTTTTTAAAAGCAGTCATTTAGTCCAACCCAAATCAAAACTGATAATAATCCCAGCGAAACTTGCACAAGTAAAGTGCTAATCCACCACGTAGCGCTCGTGAGTATAGAAGCTGAGAGTAAACGTGTGGTGTTAACAAATTCTGTGGAAATTATTTCTGTAAACAAATATACAAACACTGAGTTTATTATTTTTCCGTATTGTAGCCTTTTTTGTATAAAACAATTTGTAGGTCGTACAATCCAGTGGTTATGTTAGGCAGGTTGGTACATTTAACAAAGAAAAGAAATGTATGTAAACCAAAAAACCAGCAAAGCAACATTTATTTATCCGACAAATGGAAGAGCGGAACTACAGCTACCTATCCTTTAAGAAAACAAAATATAATTCTGTTTCATCTTCAATGTTTGGGCGATTCTTACACAGGTCTTTAACAGTTTGATTTTGTTCGTCCGCAACTATGGAGAAATACGTAGGAACCACTATGGCTTTAATTACTCCATTTACTTATACAAAAATAAATTGTAAATAATAAAATTTTGTGAATCAATATATTGCCACATATTTAAACTCCTTCTCGCACAACTGCTACTTTTATTTAACAATTTACTGTCTAAAAAACACTTCTATTATTAATTAGTTAACGTTTCACCACTATATAAACACTTTATACCTACTTCTTCGCTCCTTCTTCTTTTTCTATCGCCTCGAACTCTCTGACTCGTACCAACTCCACTCGATCTAAAACAACTTTAAAACTTTTGGGTGTTTCATTCCCAGCAGCCAGTAATGCTGGTGGGCGGGCAGTCCTTCTGGACTACGCCGGAAGGTAGGGCTCCAAAAATCCATCGGAAAACATTTCACAGATTATAATCCATGCACACCTGTTTTTGACTCTTTCATGGTATAGGTATATTTCTGAGGAAATATCCCATATCTCTGGGAACCAACCCCCTTTACTGCATCAATGAATAATTCTATATCCAAATCTTCAGAAGTTCTAGTAGCAGCCCTCTTTTTTTGCGTCAATTTGCCGCAAGTGTGTACCAGCCGATATACAAACGAGTACTACAAAACCGCAATAACGGCAGCGTGCCGCCACGGTTCCGTAGGGACCTGCGGTTCAAAACGGTCACCATTTGGACGCGCGGCCCCGCGGCGGCGCGCAGATGAATGTGCATTAACCCATTTACCTGTTAGTACTTTAAGCCGCAATTGCGGTGCCGCAAGTGTGCACCGGCGCTAAACCTCTAGGTCAAGCCGCTCGGTCCCCCACTCGATGTCGCGACAACTATTTATATAGTTTAGCCGTTCTAGAATGTTCCAGTATATGACTTCTAGAAACCCTTTGGCAATATGTATGTTGGATTACCTACATACATATGTGTTACACTATAAAATAAGCCATGACGCTCGGTTTAGACCATTGCTTAGCATTCGGGAGCACGCCGGTTCAATTCCGCGTCCGTTTGCCTTGGTCCAAGTTTTTCTGTTGTTTCCTTGGACCACCTAGGCAAATGCTGAGGCAGTAATATTCCACAGACAATCTTTCATTCTCTTCTGTTTTCATTTCGTCCGTCTCATCTTTCTCACCTGAACCACCACCACCCACCCATTCCCACGATTCCTGAAAGCAGGCTGAAAAGAGCCAAAAGTTTAAAAAAAACTATAAAATACAAAGACAACCGTTGTAGAATACTGAAGGTATGTGTTTTTATTCTATTTTAACTACTTTACTGAAAATATTAATAAGATATTAAACTAATAAACAGTTTTTAACGGAACTGCTGGCAGGTCAGGACAGGTAGGGAATAACGTCATGATCCCCAAATCATTTTTTGGTACTTTTAGCACTGTGACGTGATGCGCCGTTTTGCTGATAAATGCAGTCCTTGTTGGGATACAACTTTACCATTGCCAAGTAGTTTACAGTTTTTTTTAGTACTTCTCTTCATTCATTGTACCATCAATAAAATGAAGATCACCACAGCATAATATTCTTAGAAAATTTCACAATTCGTTTAATGAAAAGTTTCAATCTTACATCTTATTATTATTATATACGTAAAAAAAAGTTAAGACAAAAATACTGGTATGCTAAAGAAGAAAATGAAGGAAAAGAGCGAATATAAAGATAGGAGACGAAAAATTACAAGAAGTGATTGATTTTCAGTATTCAAGGAGTCAGACAAGCCAGGATGGAAGGAGTAATAGAGATACAAAACAGATAATAGCCCAGGGTCGGGTCGCTTTCAACAAAAAGAAGTCATTTCTATACTTGCGAGAGGTAAGGATATAGATTAGATAGATTAGCAGGACACCTTCTTAGGCATGAAGGGTTAGTCAGAGACATATTAGAAGCAAAAATAGGATTTAAAAGGAGTAGAGGTATATCTAGATTAGGATCTTATTTTAACTGAAGATAGGAATAAGAGTCTGTCCAACCAGTCGTAGGGCTGACTACCTTATAATGATCAAACATCTTTGTTTCTGAATGTCAGAAGTCTAATTAAAACTGTAATATTTCAAACAATATTATGATACATACCTTCTAAAATCTGAGCTCTGCTTTACGAGTGTATTTATGACAGCATTCTGGTGAAACCCGCATCCCACACTTTATTTCATTGACTGATGGTAACATGCTGGAAAGTATTACGTCTATTGGATTTGCAAATCTTTAACAAAACTCGTTGATTTCTTGCAGCTACAGTTATCGACCGACCTGAACTTTACCGCGAACGTTAGTATTACCGTCATATTTTTTTACAATATCTGCAATTGTGCAGTTGCCGTTTGATGCATAAATTTGCCTTTGCAAAATTGCTAGATAATAATTTTCCATATTTTCTCAAGTCGCAAGTCCTCGCATCATTCTTTTTATAGATTCAACTTATTAGAATTTAGCAACAAAAGAGTATACACTTCTAACGATCTTTAAGTATCGCATTTTGATCATTAGTACCCGTGCACGCTTTTAAACAAAACCGAGCAGCTTGGCCTAGAGGTTTTGTCGATTGCTTAGTATTCGGGAGGACGTCGGTTCGATTCCGGGTCCGTCTGCCTTGATACAAGTTTTTCTGTGGTTTCCTTGGATCACTTAGACAAATTTTTTTCATTTCATTCTTTTCTCTCTTCATTTCGTCCGTCTTATCTTTCTCACCCAAAACACCACCAACCCATTACAACGATTCCTGAAGATAGGCTGATGAGGGCCTTCCGTCCTACCTTCCGGCGTAGTGTGGAGGGATTGCTCGCCTATCCGCATAAGTAGCTGGTGGAAATGAATCACCCAAAAGTTTTCTTTTAGTTTTATTTTAAACAAAGCCCACTAGCTACTACTTACCCTATACGCTTTGTGGCCTGTCCGAACCCCCCCCCAGGGTCCTCACCTTGTGGCGGTGGGGGGGGCTCAATACCCATACCCATGTTATGGCGAAGCTAAAGGACCCCCGGGCATCTGGTAGCAAAGTGATTGTGGGAAGCAGCCGACGGACACGGGCGAAGGTCCGGAAGCACCCGTCTGGTGTGCCATAGAGCGCCGCGGAAGCCCCGAGGGGAAAGTACGCGGCAGCTGGCGGTCGAATGCGACGTAATCCCAGCACAGACGAGGTAGGCTAACACGGGGGTCGCCTCTCCCTCCGTAATGCCTGCCGAGTCGAAAGAGAGGCTCTCTCGGTGCGGCCACCAACACCATTAGTGGCAATCGACAGGCGCCGAAAAGTCAGAGGTCCTCTGGGTAGATGCCGTCCCTACCCCATGTCTGAGGCGAAGTAAGTGTCCTGGCAAGGAGTGTGCACCAGGCGGGGTCACAGAGTTGAGGGTAACCTGACCCATTAGGGGGGTTACGACGTGAAGCATAGTGAAATGCCGGTGGCAATATGTGGATCGGGTGTGCAGCTTGACCCTTTAGGGGGGCTGCACAATGTAAGGCAAAAGCAGAGTAGATGCTCGGGCGAGCCAGGAAGGCTGAAGGATGTCCGGTGATAGCGAGAGTACAGCAAAACGGATGTCACCCAGCGAGGAGTGCTCCGGAGTAGCTGATGGCGACCGGAGAGCCTATACCGGTACTCGGGAGGCGGGGGGCCCACAGGAGTCTAGCTTCGATTACTGCCCCGCCAATTGGTGTTGGACTCGAGGTGGCAGATGGAACAAGCCCGCATGCTGGGTTAGGGGGCTGTGCATCGGATCGCCCGGTTCGTTGTGTAGTCCCTGCATTGAACGCTTAAGGGTTAGATAGGCCCGAACTTGGGGGTTACTCGCCTCGTTAACCCTCAGGCACCGCATCGGTGGCTTCCTGGGACCAATCCGTCTGACGGAGGGGAGACCCCAGGGAATCCTCTTTCATACCATCATGGCTCAGCTGTGTTGGTTTGACGTGTGAATTTATCATCCGTGGTAAGGAGGCGCACGTTAAATCTCCATAAGTTGTCACCCGTCGAGAGCTACTGGCCACTACTACCCTCGAATATTTCCGCAAATACATGTACNTTCATATATATTTATTTCCTTTATTCCTATCGATATAAATTTCAATGCAATTTTTAGAAACGATTCGTTACTTTATGAAACTGTTTACACCAAACTGACTGGTGTCCAAATATTTTGTTGTTTTTTGGGTTCCTATACGTACGGAAGTAAATATATATGAATTTCTTATGAATCAATCTACCTCGAGAAATACATTTTTTACATGTTTGTTCTCATTTCATTAGTTAGATTATAGTAGGTTTACGTATCCGTAATTAAACTACAGAATGTGTAACTATCTCTTCGACATCCCTTCATAAGTTTCATCGTTACAAATTTTTTTAATAAATAATAGCAGAAGTGGGCATATTATTATCACTAATTTAATAATGTTCTACCTACATATATGCACAAAAGGAAATTGATTCAACTGAGATAAATGATTAGGTATATGAAATTAGCTGACGTCTGACTAAAACCTCTATTGAAAAAAAAAAGAAACTAACTAAATGGCCTACTTTCGATATCCGGAATGCTGTCGTTAAATCGGAATTTTTAATTAAAAACCTTTTGAAGGCTGAGCGTCTTTAAATGTCAATATTCGGAAAAGACGTGATTAAACGCCGATCGATGGAATAAATGGGTTAAACTACTTTATGGTATGTAGAAACCATGATTCGCGTATTTGAAGTACTTTGGGTTTACGTTAGGCTAGAGTTAGCTATGATCAAGATACCGATAGTCTTGTATAAAGTGCATTGCCTCATGGACTAAAATCACAGGTTAGGTTGCGGGCTGTACATAAATTACATAACGATAATTTGGGAGAGGGAAAGTCTAGTTGGGCGTTGGTTCTATTACGCCTTATGTGGAAAGAGGTCAATGTTTACGTTACGCAACGGGCGGTTAGAGCGAGGGGGCGGTAAAGTCATGTTTTATACTCCTGTTACTTGGGTTGAGTAGGAGATCAAAAATTACTAGATATTTTGCCTTACTTAAAATTTAAGTGCCATGCACAATCGACAGCGGTACCATCAGTCCTTTGGACGGGTTCAGCTAGTTAAATAATAAAATTTCAACATTTTTTCAGGTGTTTCAAAGAAATGCGGCATAATACGTAAATTAAACCCTATACCTACATACGATAAAGAGCACACTGCCCACGTGTGGTTCGTAACGGTCCGCGTCGTGGTAACACCGACGTCGCGTCCCGTCCGTCGCTGGCGTGGGGACGCCTCTATATAACTTGAGGACAAGTGCCGTACGCGCACAACACTGGTCTTCAGGGTGTCGTTCTTCTACCGGAAGAGAAGCCACAGGTTATCATCAACAAGTTTCCCGCAGACTGCGACGCTCCACGACCGCCGCGACGCTATCAGTTTGCGCTCCGCTGCTTCAACTTGCACGTCTTCTTCGTTCGTTCACCAGCAGCAAAAGTATCCGACCGGTAAGTTCGATGTTTAACTTTTATTTCAAAAGAAGGGCAAGAACAACAAAGGTTGATTAATGAAATAATTCCAATGTGTAAAGTCAAAAAAGTTATCGAAACATTGAACATTTTGGATTTTTTGATATTTACATTCGTGGTGCAATAGTACAGAATAGTTTATTGTTGCTTTCGTTTTCTGGAAACAGGTCTTGTGTCTAGATCTAACAAAAAATTCGATGCATTTAGCAAAATATGCCAGAAATGTACCCAAAATTAAGAAATCTGTTGTTTCTTTGTTAGGCCACGGAATAAAAACGTTGGAGGTGTTTCGCACAATTAAAACTGCCATCCGTAGAGCTTGTTAAAAAAATTATTTCCTTTTAGTCTTTTTGTTTAAATTCTCACCTATTACCAGAATTAGGTACCTACCTACGTAGTATGGAATGGAAAAATATATTAATTCTTGATTTAAAATTCATTTAAAGAAGTTAGGACATCAGATAAATTACAAAGGAAATTAAATAAACGTTTCAACAATTTTGCAGGAATAAATTAATTTTGAAATAATTAAGGCGAAGAGTCAATAAGCATCCACAACCACAACTTAACAACAATAGTAACACAAATGTGGTAACATACTTTTAAAGACGTTTGTGAGAGAAATAGATTCGTGAAAAGTTGCATCTTTCACTTGGCGGATTTTGTTCTGAAGTTGTTTGAAAGTGAAAATAATTTTTTTAAAAAAAATAATAAACCTCATAAAGTTTTTGTGATAATCTACCAGTGCAAATTCACCATTACTA
>NW_020439043.1:173487-176638 GCF_000699045.2 Agrilus planipennis | reverse complement strand
CATTTAGATATTTGTTAAATAATCCATCTATTTGCATTTATAATACTTACTTAACGTTATTGTGAGATGTACGGGATCCAAAATTGCAAGTTAAAACAAAAGAAGAAAGAATTTATGTCAGTTTTCTGTGTTTTTTTGTTAATGAATAACGATAATCAAAGATGTCAAAATTTCGTAGTGGTAATGACTTGAAATTGCAAGGTTACGAACGAATTTTTTTAAACTGTTAAGTTTTGCAAAAACAAAAACCGATCTCCCATGAAAAGAACCAGGACACTATATTTTTGATGGATTTCAAGACTTTCGTTTGTTTATTTTAGAAATCAAGATTTTTCAATAAAGAATTGTAGAATTGGATACCTAAGTATTGCTATACCTATACATATTTGGAATACGAAAATATTCAAATAAATAATTAAGTAATTGCCAAATCGGTTCGATAGAGTAAACGAATTTTCAAATGATTCGCGTTTTTGTCTAAATAATGTGATGCACGTGGCATGCTACAATGATTATATTATTGACTAAATTTATTTTCTTTGTAATTAAAGTTTCTGTTGTTTCATAATCCCTAAATCAAAATGGCACATAATGTAATGTAATTCGTCGAACCTAAGTACTCTAACAGAAGTTTTCACACTGTAAAGGGAAAAGAATAAATAAAGAAAAATTTACCCCTTTTATTGCTAGATTAGCCGTGTTAATTTATATTAGGTGAAGAAGTACTAAGTTTTCCTAAGTACCATAGTTGCAATCAGTCGTTCATTTGAAAAAACATAGGATTTTAACAAAGATCCTAATAATTGAAACGTATAAGACAACATTGGCTACCGTCAGGATCTTTCTAATGACTCGAATCTACTTTAGCACTAAATGAAACTTTAAGTGTTAATTGGTAAATTATATAATCCTCTAGCTGACACCCGAAACTATTGAATATAAACGTCGTGTCCACTGGCACTGAAAATTTTGAACTCTCGTCCGCGTCAACTAACTAATAAAACAAAATTTTTACATGAAATACAATAGAATTAATAATTTGCAATTTTAATTTTTAATATTTTAATTAACTTTTCAAAAATGTCCAGATGGTTAACCGGAGCCACTACCTTCCGTAGGATACCATAATTTAGTTTGCTCTAATCGTTCGTTAAAATTACATAAAGAACGTGGATATGACGTATTTTCGGAATACAGCGAGAGAGAATTGCTTCGACATAGTAGATTTTCTGATTAAATTGAAAAATTAACCACGAAAACCACCTACGAAACTTTAAAAGGATTAATTTGATCAATATTTAAGTCGTTGCCATGTTTTTGAGTGGCACAGGGCATTTAAAGGAATTCGAGCAAACAATGACAACCTCAGAAATGTAAAGAATTAATTCAAAAAAATTTTGTAATTACATTTCAACAATGATAACTGTTTAGCAAATGTTTTGTTAAAAAATGTATAAGTAGCTACTGCTTACATTAACATAAAATAAAAGTTTTTAAAAGCAGTCATTTAGTCCAACCCAAATCAAAACTGATAATAATCCCAGCGAAACTTGCACAAGTAAAGTGCTAATCCACCACGTAGCGCTCGTGAGTATAGAAGCTGAGAGTAAACGTGTGGTGTTAACAAATTCTGTGGAAATTATTTCTGTAAACAAATATACAAACACTGAGTTTATTATTTTTCCGTATTGTAGCCTTTTTTGTATAAAACAGTTTGTAGGTCGTACAATCCAGTTGTTATGTTAGGCAGGTTGGTACATTTAACAAAGAAAAGAAATGTATGTAAACCAAAAAACCAGCAAAGCAACATTTATTTATCCGACAAATGGAAGAGCGGAACTACAGCTACCTATCCTTTAAGAAAACAAAATATAATTCTGTTTCATCTTCAATGTTTGGGCGATTCTTACACAGGTCTTTAACAGTTTGATTTTGTTCGTCCGCAACTATGGAGAAATAGGAACCACTATGGCTTTAATTACTCCATTTACTTATACAAAAATAAATTGTAAATAATAAAATTTTGTGAATCAATATATTGCCACATATTTAAACTCCTTCTCGCACAACTGCTACTTTTATTTAACAATTTACTGTCTAAAAAACACTTCTATTATTAATTAGTTAACGTTTCACCACTATATAAACACTTTATACCTACTTCTTCGCTCCTTCTTCTTTTTCTATCGCCTCGAACTCTCTGACTCGTACCAACTCCACTCGATCTAAAACAACTTTAAAACTTTTGGGTGTTTCATTCCCAGCAGCCAGTAATGCTGGTGGGCGGGCAGTCCTTCTGGACTACGCCGGAAGGTAGGGCTCCAAAAATCCATCGGAAAACATTTCACAGATTATAATCCATGCACACCTGTTTTTGACTCTTTCATGGTATAGGTATATTTCTGAGGAAATATCCCATATCTCTGGGAACCAACCCCCTTTACTGCATCAATGAATAATTCTATATCCAAATCTAGTAGCAGCCATCCTTTTTTGCGTCAATTTGCCGCAAGTGTGTACCAGTCGATATACAAACGAGTACTACAAAACCGCAATAGCGGCAGCGGTGCCGCCACGGTCCGTAGGGACCTGCGGTTCAAAACGGTCGCCATTTGGACGCGCGGCCCCGCGGCGGCGCGCAGATGAATGTGCATTAACCCATTTACCTGTTAGTACTTTAAGCCGCAATTGCGGTGCCGCAGCGGCGATTGCCGCAAGTGTGCACCGGATGTAGGGTTATTTCTCCTCCTTCGATGGGGTTATCCGACCTTTCGCCTGCCGCTGTGTTTGGTACTTTAAACTTTTTCAATTTTCTAATAGGAAATGTACAAAACATTGCAAATTACTTAGTAATTATTACCATTTATTTGACTTGAACCTTTAACTGTTCAAGGATTGTAACTGACAATCATCTCTAGAAATAAATTTTTCGATAAACAATAACTGAACAGATTCCGTTTTGGGAATTTGGAGGTCTTTGATTTCAAACAAAAACCAAACATCCGATTATTTACCGCTATTCTATTTTTAAACGAGATCCGTTGATATTATTATATTTTTTATTAGGTATATTGCAAAAAACTTCCACAGGCAGTATTTCAACTCTATAAACAAAGCAATTACTTATTTGCATAAAAAAAAAACTCTTTCA
>NW_020439043.1:160860-173257 GCF_000699045.2 Agrilus planipennis | reverse complement strand
AGCTTCGAGGATAATCCCAGGCCTTTCAAGTGGTCATAAACTGTTGAATTTGATAAATTTAACCTCAATCCGATCTCACGTGTTATTATTCGCCGGTTCACATCAACCAATGTCTTTATCGCGTCTTTATCAACTTCAACCGGCCTTCCCGAACGTAGTGCATCTTAGACATCAAAATTGCTGGATCGAAATTTAGCAAACCAGTTCTGGCACTGGCGTACTGTCAACACACCTTCTCCATACACATCAGTCAATTTCTTTCTGGCTTGAACAGCATTTTTACCCTTTCTGTAGTAAAACAGTAAGATGTGTCGAAAATGCTGCTTATCGCTCTCTATATTTAAAAGGGCACCAACCAAAAGCTACTGCGTAGAATTAATTGGAATTTTTCACACACAAGCCTTGCTATATGAGCTCTCAAAGCATATAAAAATTATACGGCTTAAATATGAAGTTGGGTGAAAAGAATACAATTAAATCCTCTGTCGGGAAAAAACGAAATGACTTTCCGAACAACCCAATATATGTTACCGGCCAAACCCGATCATCCTAAGTGTCTCAGAATATACTAGTTTAGCCTAATATTATCTAGTTTTATACGTAAAAACTGTAGGCTAGTTTGGCCTAAACCGAACAAAATAAACACATTAAACCTGTTAACGCGGGGACTCCCCTCACTCCTCATTCTATCATGCTTTCGTTATCTATTCACTCATTCTGTACATTCGTTTTCTTACTTGTGTATTTGCGATTTGTGAAGCTGTATTAATTTGATTTTAAAAGTTTTGTATCGTTTTTATATTGTTAACATGGATGAGCTATTGTCCAGTGTTGAAGTTGATCTGTTAAAATGGAGAAATTTTTAACGAAAGGAATTATGCAATGTGAAAATAAAAAATCTTTTCATTTAAATGTTTTAGCAAAAGATAGATACTTGCATCTTATCCTACAAGTGGAAGAGGCTGAAAAAGCTCAAATCTAGATCCCAATTAATCAAAGACGATTAGAAGGATTACATATGAATTTTTGTGAATATTTTCGAAAGATGTTATCTTTAAAAGTTCATGGCGTAGGTAATAAAAGAAAACAAACTGAGATGTACGTGTCACTTCTAATCAATACTGGTTTTTTATAATTAAGTAGACTGTCTGAATAAATATTAGTTATCTAATTTATTACCTTTTATTATTCAGCATTAATTTATTTTAAAAATGATTCAAAATCAGTTTGGCCTACACCAAATTAGTTAACGTTAAAGTATTTAAGTCAAACTAGATTGTCCTGGGTTACACTGGTATATACTGACACGCTTAGGATCAACCGGTTTGACCTAGGACAAATAAAAGCTATTGGCTTAAATAAATATGTCATATATGTTATTTTTAATAATTCTTGAAACATCAATAGGTACATGTTATTCCCATTTAAAAAGCATTAAAGTTCTACTTACTTAGAAATTTCCATTTTTGAAATTATCACTTTCTCTTTTATTAACATCTATCGAATTTCTTACATAATTTCTAAAAAAACGTAAGAGATTACTTCTTAAACTTTCTTAATAAATGATCACCTTCGTCCTTTGAAAAAACAGCTACTAAAGGAGGTCTAATTTAGCATGACAAATACGTAATAAAAGTTATTGTCGTCTTTGCTCTAGGAGTAGAGTAAAACTAGTGTGCGATAAAATAAAAAAAAAATAATAATTTGAGTAGGTAGAGTGCTTTTTTTTAATGTTTGGGGTGTCGCGTGCTAAAAGCTATACTTTCACAACCACCCCCCTCCAATGATAAACGGGTGTAATTTGTCTTTTATTTTTAAGTATCTCTTACAAAAAAATAGTTTGGATTTTTTTTGATACCTACCTAAATTAAATCGTCTATAATTTTCATTCATACATTTCGCACGAAGTATTTATGTCAAAGAAATTGAAAAATGAACTGCCAAAAGAAATTTTACGCAAAATACAATTTTAATTTTATGTTTTAATATAACTTTCATTACTAATTCCACCTAAAAATGAATGTTATAGAAATAGATCTGCAAATAGAGGTAGTTTAGTACATCGTGGGTCAGTCATGAACTTGAATACACAAAACTCCGCCTGCTAATTGATTTATATTTCTCACTAAAAGCGTTGGTCGTTTTGCCGTCATCTTTTGCATATTCAACAGTAAAATCAATCTTTTTGAAGTGTACAATATAAAAAATGCAATAAAGTTCACCCCTCGCGCATTTGGTGGGCCCGCATTTTAAAATGTCTTTAAAAAAACTTTTTTTGGACTGCACAGTTACGGAGATATTAAAAAAAAGAAAAAAACGAACTGTATACATTCTTTCATCAAGATGACGTCTAAATAGCGGAAAGGAGCTCTGCCACGAAACTCCTAATAGATAGGGAATTAAGAAAAAAGTATACCTACCCCAAAATATTCTTGTATGTACCAATTTTCTGGCCTATAATTCCATTGATCGATTAATAGAGAGTGGTTGGATGCATAGTAAAAGTACTTAAAGCACATAATCACTGTATCATATGAAATATTATTCAGAACACCCCCGCCGGGAATCGAACCCGGGATCTTTGGCTTTACGTACCAATGTTCTGACCACTAAACTACGAGAGGTGACAACAGCAACCACGACCAACCGACGTACAAGGTTAACTATCCGTCGTACTAATGTGACTATATATACCGAATATACTATGATTAAACATACATACAATTTTAGACACCTTTTCGAAGTGAGTTAGTTTAATATGAAATATTATTCTGAAAATTCATTTTTGAATTTTTTACCCACTACACACTACCTCAAATTAATGAGGAAAAATTGTTGCTGTTGTCACACCCCCGCCGGGAATCATTGGTGCGTAAAGCCAAAGGTCCCGTTACGCACCAATGTTTTGACCACTAAACTACGACCACTAAATCTCTTATAGTTTAGTGGTCAAAACATTGGTGCGTAAAGCCAAAGGTCCCGAGTTCAATTCCCGGCGGGGGTGTGACAACAGTAACAATTTTTCCCTCATTAATTTGTGGTGGGTGTAAAATTCAAAAATGAATTTTCAGAATAATATTTCATATTAAACTAACTCACTTCGAAAAGATGTCTAAAATTGTAGGTATGTTTAATCACTGTACCATTCAAAAATATGAAGCTTCTACTCATGTAGTATTTTGCCAAAGGGTCACATTTCTTAATTTACAGGCATGTAAGTATAATTAAAGGTTAAATTGGTATTTGTGTCGGGTGCAAATTGGCTAGGTAGGTAATATTTATCCTGAACCAAACCACATGTTACAATCATAAACATCTGGTAGGCGCCCTCACCAATATCTTCAACACCCACCTACCTGCTACCATGAGTCAATCTTCGTATTTTTCGAAAACTAGGGTAAACTACAACTCTATTTACCAGCGAAATTCAATCCAAGTCTAACTCTAACTTCTGTTTCTACTTCTAATATGTCTCCAGCTAGCCCTTCATATCTGGAAAAGTGTCCTACCAACTTATCTGGTTAGCGTTCTTCGTCAACATCATAAAGTCTTCAGCACGGATATCCACTTCTTCCTATCCTGAATCAATCTTCGTATTTCTCAATTACTATTATGTTCAATTCCCGACGAGGGTGTAACAACAGCAACAATTTTTCGTCATCAACTTGACGTAACTTGTTGTAGTTAAAAATTAAAAATGAATTTTCACTTCAATATTTAATATTAACCACTATTTAATTCCAAAAATTTTCATAAAGTATTAATATAGATATATGTATACATTGTCACCTCTTGTGGCTTAGTAGTCAAAGCATTGGTGCGTAAAGCCAAAGGTCCCGGGTTCGATTCCCGACAGCAACAGTTTTTCCGCATTAAATTGAAGTAATGTAAGTATAACTCTATCCCCTTTTCCTGTTTCCAATGTATCTCCNTCACTGTAAAGATTATAACAGAGTGTCGTTAAATATATGAAATCCTATGACATTGTTAGTTACTTAATAGTGGATTAATATGCAATATTAATTTGAAATCATTTTTTCGATTTTTTATTTACCCACTACAAACTACTTCAAATTAATGAGGGAAAAATTGTTGCTGTTGTCACACCCCCGCCGGGAATCATTGGTGCGTAAAGCCAAAGGTCCCGTTACGCACCAATGTTTTGACCACTAAACTACGACCACTAAATCTCTTATAGTTTAGTGGTCAAAACATTGGTGCGTAAAGCCAAAGGTCCCGAGTTCAATTCCCGGCGGGGGTGTGACAACAGTAACAATTTTTCCCTCATTAATTTGTGGTGGGTGTAAAATTCAAAAATGAATTTTCAGAATAATATTTCATATTAAACTAACTCACTTCGAAAAGATGTCTAAAATTGTAGGTATGTTTAATCACTGTACCATTCAAAAATATGAAGCTTCTACTCATGTAGTATTTTGCCAAAGGGTCACATTTCTTAATTTACAGGCATGTAAGTATAATTAAAGGTTAAATTGGTATTTGTGTCGGGTGCAAATTGGCTAGGTAGGTAATATTTATCCTGAACCAAACCACATGTTACAATCATAAACATCTGGTAGGCGCCCTCACCAATATCTTCAACACCCACCTACCTGCTACCATGAGTCAATCTTCGTATTTTTCGAAAACTAGGGTAAACTACAACTCTATTTACCAGCGAAATTCAATCCAAGTCTAACTCTAACTTCTGTTTCTACTTCTAATATGTCTCCAGCTAGCCCTTCATATCTGGAAAAGTGTCCTACCAACTTATCTGGTTAGCGTTCTTCGTCAACATCATAAAGTCTTCAGCACGGATATCCACTTCTTCCTATCCTGAATCAATCTTCGTATTTCTCAATTACTATTATGTTCAATTCCCGACGAGGGTGTAACAACAGCAACAATTTTTCGTCATCAACTTGACGTAACTTGTTGTAGTTAAAAATTAAAAATGAATTTTCACTTCAATATTTAATATTAACCACTATTTAATTCCAAAAATTTTCATAAAGTATTAATATAGATATATGTATACATTGTCACCTCTTGTGGCTTAGTAGTCAAAGCATTGGTGCGTAAAGCCAAAGGTCCCGGGTTCGATTCCCGACAGCAACAGTTTTTCCGCATTAAATTGAAGTAATGTAAGTATAACTCTATCCCCTTTTCCTGTTTCCAATGTATCTCCTACTAACTCTTCATGTCCTCATTTCTAATTTTATGCGCTTGTAAAGTAATGATTGTAGTAAACGCCATGATGGTGAAATAGTTCTGTTCTCGTTTGTGCGCTAACAGATAATCTGTAAGCACACGCTTCACTGTCATTTTGTGATTATGATAAACTAGCCAAGAATATTTTGCATGCAAAATAAGGAATAGAAAAATTTAGTATTAAAATCGTTGTATTTCAGAAACAATTACGTTAGTGAAACCAACGATTATTTTGAATAGTTTGCACTGTTTTAGGATTTCCATTTAGGTATTTTACAAGTTTTGTAGATCATGTTTTTACATCCGAAAAGCAAACATAGCTGGGTATCTTCCTAGTTTGTCACGCTGTCACATTATTCTTACTGTATTTTTAATTAACTTAACTGAACCTTTCATTGTTGAACAGAATGTTAATGAAAGGTAACAAAGAGGAATGAAAAAACGCAAAATGGACACGTTCTAAATCGAGTTCAGAAAACAAATTTTTCGTGCCCGCATGGTGCTGCATTTTGAAGTTTCTTAACAAGCATTCACTGAAAATCAAAAGTATATTTTATTTTTTTAAAAATTCTCATTTTAGCCCTTAGTATCAAACAGAAACGTCAGATAATGTCGCTCTACGATTTAATGTTTCATGAGATAATTATAATAACCATATGTACTAAATTTTTTATAATCAACATTTAGTCATAAAATCTAAAAATCAAATTTGGACATGCACTTTAATTCCAAAGAAGTAACTTTTTTAAAATTTTGAAGAACCCCCAAATATTCTCTGCGTTCGCCCCTGTTAAAATCTGCCTATTTAAATGGAGTGTTTGTAACTTAAAGAGGACATCAATCCTTTCCAAAACAAAATCGTTAATTAAACCGAAATTCTTTTACGGTTTGATATTTTCCTAGCTTTAAAAAAGAGCCTGCAAACTAAAGTTATACAGAAGCAGAAGAATGGCGCCAGGCGCTCGTATATATTCGTAAGGTTGCGTACAACAAAAAGAAGAAGGTCCACAATATAAGTTTCAGAAGGATGTAAGCTGTATTCCCTCTTTAAGGCATGAGTTTTGCTATTTATCTTAAGAGCAGATAATTGAAAATTCTTTCAAAGATCTGTCTACACCACGAAGCAACTTCTTAATCAAACTGTAAATTCTTTATTTTTTTTATCTGATGTTTACAGTATTCGCTTGTTTGTTCAAAGGAATCCTATAACTAACGAGTACTAATAGGAAAAACGATGTAAAAAATGGGATCTTCTACAAAATTCCCAAAGCACTTTGAAGCGTACGTACATATGTATATGTACCTATACATATATTGCGAAACAGTTCAATTAACAAATGCCAGTCTTAAACCTGGAATTTGGATTTTGTTTCCACTACACGTCAATAAAAAGGGTCATCAATACGTTTATATTTACATAAATTCGGTGTTTAATTATAAAAGTGGAACGTTATCGAATAACCTTTAGGATAAATGCACTTCAATAATAATTACTGTATCCTGTATCTCCCTTTATTTCAACATAATTAAGATTCTTTTTCTCATTAACTTCCTATTTCTCATTTCTAATCTCTTACATTCACACTATTTTCATCATCCACCTTGGCAAACTCACATTTCAAACGGTTCTAACCTTTTATTTTCCACCAATCTATGTTTCGCAACCGCATAGAGCCGTACTTCAAACATGAACAAACTCTTTCGAATTTCTAAATTATTTGGCCCTGAGAGTCGTCCATTGTTTTATATCTGGCTTCCTAGATATCGAATTTTTCATCTCCTATTTTTAAATTTCATCTATGCTACTTTTACTTCTCTTACATACCAATATTTTTGTAAACAGAAACTATAAATGAGATAAAAACAGCAAGTAGATATCCACACAAGTGGACCTTGTTAGAGCATACGTAATCCTAAAATGTAGCATCGTGCTACAGATGGCGTTTACTGCGCCATTTGTAGTATTTTCTAAAACGCACTGTTAAGACAGCAGGTAAAAGTTGGTCTGTGTTTTGTCGGAGCTGCCTGCGACGCGCTGATGAGATCCAAAAAGATCGAAATCGCGATCCGCGTCTGGCAGTTTCGACAGAATACAGACCATTTCGAATTATTTTATAAATGAGATAGGTACTTTAAACTTTTGTAGCGTTAATTCAATACATTAGAGAATTAATCTATGAATTAATTTAACCCACTACAGATAACCACAAATTAATGTGTAACTTCTTGTAGCTTAGTGATGGAGTTCGATTCCCGGCAAGGGAGTGACAGCAGTAGCAATTTTTCCTCATTAATTTGAGGTTATCTACAGTGGTTAAATTAATTCAAAAATTAACTCACTAATACAAAGAAACTATAAAAGAACTAAATCTTTTCCAAGGGGATGAAAGTTAAGTTCAGATCAATTTTCATATCAATCGGTTTCTACTGTGTATCTTTTACTAGATTAAATCAAATATTTGGAAATGCTTGAAATCGCATATCCTCATTTCCTATTTCTACGTATCATCGTTGTTGATATAAATGCAGTTATTTACAGTAACTCTCATTTAATAGATAAGTATGTAACGTATCACGAAGCTAAAACGCTATGACAAACAGATTCTTGCATTAAAGTAACGTCTCCAGGAATTTATTCTGTAATGGATTTGCTATAAAATACCTAACAGATCTTTAAATAATTCGTACTAATATAAATAGAGGTGATCTGGTTCTTCTTCTTTCGCACTTGGGTTAAAAGATTTTGATTGAAATAATTTGGTCGTTAACGTTAACATTATACTCTTTAAAAATAGTATAATAACCGAAGATAAAATAAATATTGTGAAACTCGCCATAAATGCTTTATACACTCTAATTTCTAATTTATAAAAATGATTCACCAACTGTTAGGCGATCATACAATTCCAAAAATGAAAAAAGAACTACATATGTTCAAAACATCATGATATATGGTCACTCCACTACAAATAGACAGACGCTAAGATCAATTAATATATATTGATAAGTTTACTAATTAAGTTAGATCTTTGTTTTACAGCGCAACTATAAACTAAAGAAAATTGTATTTTGTATTTACTGAATTAATTGCAGGAATTTTCGTTCGTTATGAATCTTCTCTACGAGGTTTGCTCCAAATGGATGATATTCATCAGTAAACCGATTATTATTATATCGTACCCGGTCGATGTTCTAAATTCCAGCCTCTGTCCAATGCTGTAAAAACTTATTGATAGTTTTCCCATCTATGTCCTATGCTATTTTCGCTGCGTCGAATTTTTCAAACATTGGACACTCAAAAAGTTGTCCATATTTTAATAATTAGTAATTATTTGCAAAAATTAACGTCACAGCAAATTTAATTTTCGGCTAGCTACTTCTTGTCATTGCTGAAATATAACAGACAGACACATAGATATATGTAGATCAGTACCTAATGGGGTCACATTGCCTTTGGGCACGGAACCTTAACTAAAAAGAGCATTCACTCTCAGATTACAATTCAATTTTAATCGATTATTAGTGTAGATTGTTTGAAAAAAAGTCTTCCCCCAAATTTTACTAACTTGAGAGACAAACTTTGCAATTTAGATTTTATCTACTCGGATTAAGAGTTGTACGCTTTTAATAAATAGGAAATTGCTCGAGGACCAATAATTCAATTAAAATAAAATAAACTAGCAAAATTATAACCTTTTCTTTCTGAATGTTGAGTTAAATGTTTGATAAATTATATAATCGTGCTTCAAAAGTAACGTACTGAATTGAATTGAGGCACGTTTTATATTTTAATTATCACCAAGTTAAATAGAACAGATTTAAAGTATTCCATTACTACTCAACTCAAAATCTTAAAACCATTCGCAACTGATAAATGAAACTAAATAATTTGATATGTTGCATTAAGTTCTTTTCCACTAATGGTAAAAAATGTATTTAATCTTTTTCCGAAAAATAATAACTAGCAGGTAGATGCATAGAGCGTTTTAATTTTTTAGTAATCCATATTGAATTATTCACTTGTCGGATGACCGGAAAATTTATGATATTCCGAACTTACTTAAAGTTTTGTAATGGACAAGACTTAATATATTGTTGCAATCGTCTCGCAGAAATTATGACACCTTTCTAGCCGTTTAATACAGATGATTACATACTAAGCAAATGGAAATAAATACCTCTCACCATGACCAAGTTTTACACCTTTTGATTATACATTATACGATTCTTGAAGCAAGTGCTTGCTTCCATTAAAGCGATATCTCAGTTTTTTATATTCTGTCGTTTTGTCGGTTATGTTACCTTTAGTTATTCATATATGTATGCACATTATATATTAATCTATATTAAAGAGTCACAGTATATCAACATTTATTTGGTTTACAATGCTCATAAACAAGTCCATAACATGTCGCAAAGCTGAAAATGGGACACAATATCACCCATATTACACATTTAAATTTACCATAGATTGCACATTTATAATTTCCGAAAATAAATTCCAATCAGTTTTGTTGACTGCCAATTAAGGAATTTCTAAACATTCAGGCAGATGGACGGATTATTATGAAAGTTATAAATATCAAATTAACATCATCTTTAATTATTTAAAAACTAGTTGATTGCATTTCAATGGATGCTTAGTTACATATACTGGATTATTTATTGGAAATTTATTTGTATAATGATTTGATCGTTTCAGTAAACAATAAACATTACTCACTTAATAACTAGATAAATGCAAAAACGAATGCTTTACATTTATTAATATGTTAACGAAGTGTTATAGGATTTCCAACGATTTATTAATTTCCTATCGGAAAATTCGTTTAGTAAATTTCATGATATATTTTTGATGCTGAATAAGAATTATACTTACTGCATTAATCTGACTAAAGTAGGTACATTTTTGAATAAATCTAAATTTTCACAAAATTATTATTTGATATATAACATTTTTTTTTGGGCATTCTAAGAAGAGTGATACTTAGTTTGTATAAAGAGCAACATAAATCTATAAATCGAAGACGCGATCGACATCATTAAAGAGAGTACAACTGTAGGGATAGATATACAGGGGCAAAAGATTAGTATGTTTAGATTTGCAGATGATATAGCAGTATATTAGCATCTAGCAAGGAGGAGCTAGAGATAGCTTTAAATAAAATGGAGGCGGTATTGACAAAACAGTACTGTATGAAAATAAATAAAAGTGAAACAAAAATACTGATATGCAAAGGAAGGAAAAGTAGGGAAAGAGCGAAAATAAGATAGGAGACGAAAAATTATAAGAAGTGGCCGATTTCAGATATCTAGGAAGTCAAATAAGTCAGGACGGTAGGAGTAGTAGGGATATAAAGCAGAGGATAGCGAAGTGTCGAGTCGCCTTCAATAAAAAGAAGTCACTTCTATGCTCGCGAATAGTTAAATTTGAAATTCGAAAAAGGTTGTTAAAGGTGTATGTTTGGAGCACGGCGCTGTACGGGTGCGAAACATGGACAGTGGGCGCGACGGAAAATAAAAGGTTAGCAGCGTTTAAATGTGGTATTACAGGCGAATGAAGAGGATACCGTGGATAGAGAAGGTTAGAAATGAAGTGGTATTCGAACGAGTAGGAGAACAAAGGACTCTAAGGAAGTCAATAAGAAATAGGCGAGTTAGGTTAGTAGGACACTTTCTCAGGCATGACGGTCTAGTCAGAGACATATTAGAGACAGAAACGGAAGTTAGGAGGGGTAGCGATAGACCTAGATTAGATTACTTTTCGCAAATAGTTAAGGATATGGGCTTTAGGGAAATGCGAAGATTAGCTGACGACCTTATGATAATGATGGGCATTCTATCTTTGGAAATTATTTTACGACGTTTCGCCTACAGCTGCGATCTTAGTTGCCTTGAGTGCTGCGTATTATTTATCGAAAAATTATTTCGTTAGAGTTAAGTGCTTCCTACTGTTAAAGAATTATAATACTACAGAACGTTATAAATTGTACCTATTATAATTACATATTGTGACGTGTAGGGAACCCAACATATACAGTAACAAAGAAGGTCAGTTTTTCTAGATATCACGTTCTAGATCTTTCTAGAACATGCCTAGTCGTACAAATAGTTGCCGCCAGATCGGAAGAGTTAGTTCCAATTTTAGCGACGAGGTGATACAAAATGAAATAAGAACAGCGAAGAAGCGACAAAGTGTGTGATTTATGGCTGAAATAAAAATTAATTAACAATAGTGGCGTTGAATAAAGAGTAAACTGTTAAAAACAAATAGTCTGTAGTGAGAAAAGTATATGATTATGTGACAATGTATTATTCTTCATGAGCGATCTCTGCCTTCAGCATCTTAGTAACAAAACGAAATAATAAGTTGTTTTAAACGTATAATTTCTTTGGCCATGATTTTTCTTTTATTTAGATTTATATTTGTCTTAAAAATTGTTCCTTTTAATTAACTCTACTTTCAATGTTTCATGATTAATATATGATTACCGATTCTCTTTAAATCAAAAGAATTATAATCCATCCCTTCTATTGACAGTTTGGTGAAAAAAAGCAGCTTTTCTCCGAGAAAGAAAGTGAAACTTGACCATGTATCTTATTTTTCATAACAGTTTTAGTTTTTTTCCTCTTTAACTCCTCATCAAACATGGAATTCCTTTTCACCAATTAAGAGCGTTTTTAAAGTAAATTTTATATATTTGTACTGTTTCTAAGATAAATTCAAATGTAATAATTTGTTTATTTCATTATTTAAGAAAACCCTTTAAGCATAAATAATCCATTTCCATAACACATCTTAAACACTAATACTCAACAAAATGAACTTTTACAATGTGAAATCTGAATATGTAAGAATGTGTAAAGCGTGTTCAAAAGAATTCACTGATATATAAGTGTAGAGTGTTGAATATTCTTAATGGTTTTGAAAGTGTTGACAAAGTTATAAAAGTATAATACAATTTTTTAATGATAACCCGAGTATGACGCCTCTAAATAATTTAGAGCGTTTCTTATTTTTAGTGTGAAATCATTTTAGAAAATCCATTACATTTTTTAAGTGATAATAATTGACGAAAATTAGGAAAATTATTAGATATTTTAGATTTATTATCTACATAGTTTCTCGTTCAATTATTTTGGGCTAGTTCAATTTTAAATAATTACTTAAATTAGATACATATAA
>NW_020439043.1:151034-156225 GCF_000699045.2 Agrilus planipennis | reverse complement strand
TTTGAAATTTCTGGTACCTTTTTTTCTGTTAATAAAAATAAATCTAATCTGTTCGGTTAACGAATCTCCATAAAATGACAAATTACAATTTTTTAAAATTTCAATAATTTTTTAACGGTTTAGTGAATCGATTTGTAATTTTTACAGGAGTTTTAGAATTGAATGAGGAACGTTCTTCCAAATTTTTATTTCTCTCTTAACATTTTGGCATACCCTCCCAAACATCCTCAACTGATCATCATGAAATTTTGTATGCACATTTTCAGGGATACAGAAAAGGACATAAGGTGCCTTTTATCCAAAACAAAAAATTCTAATCTCGAGGGATAGAAAAAAATCAGTTTTATCTTTGACNAATTTACCATAGATTGCACATTTATAATTTCCGAAAATAAATTCCAATCAGTTTTGTTGACTGCCAATTAAGGAATTTCTAAACATTCAGGCAGATGGACGGATTATTATGAAAGTTATAAATATCAAATTAACATCATCTTTAATTATTTAAAAACTAGTTGATTGCATTTCAATGGATGCTTAGTTACATATACTGGATTATTTATTGGAAATTTATTTGTATAATGATTTGATCGTTTCAGTAAACAATAAACATTACTCACTTAATAACTAGATAAATGCAAAAACGAATGCTTTACATTTATTAATATGTTAACGAAGTGTTATAGGATTTCCAACGATTTATTAATTTCCTATCGGAAAATTCGTTTAGTAAATTTCATGATATATTTTTGATGCTGAATAAGAATTATACTTACTGCATTAATCTGACTAAAGTAGGTACATTTTTGAATAAATCTAAATTTTCACAAAATTATTATTTGATATATAACATTTTTTTTTGGGCATTCTAAGAAGAGTGATACTTAGTTTGTATAAAGAGCAACATAAATCTATAAATCGAAGACGCGATCGACATCATTAAAGAGAGTACAACTGTAGGGATAGATATACAGGGGCAAAAGATTAGTATGTTTAGATTTGCAGATGATATAGCAGTATATTAGCATCTAGCAAGGAGGAGCTAGAGATAGCTTTAAATAAAATGGAGGCGGTATTGACAAAACAGTACTGTATGAAAATAAATAAAAGTGAAACAAAAATACTGATATGCAAAGGAAGGAAAAGTAGGGAAAGAGCGAAAATAAGATAGGAGACGAAAAATTATAAGAAGTGGCCGATTTCAGATATCTAGGAAGTCAAATAAGTCAGGACGGTAGGAGTAGTAGGGATATAAAGCAGAGGATAGCGAAGTGTCGAGTCGCCTTCAATAAAAAGAAGTCACTTCTATGCTCGCGAATAGTTAAATTTGAAATTCGAAAAAGGTTGTTAAAGGTGTATGTTTGGAGCACGGCGCTGTACGGGTGCGAAACATGGACAGTGGGCGCGACGGAAAATAAAAGGTTAGCAGCGTTTAAATGTGGTATTACAGGCGAATGAAGAGGATACCGTGGATAGAGAAGGTTAGAAATGAAGTGGTATTCGAACGAGTAGGAGAACAAAGGACTCTAAGGAAGTCAATAAGAAATAGGCGAGTTAGGTTAGTAGGACACTTTCTCAGGCATGACGGTCTAGTCAGAGACATATTAGAGACAGAAACGGAAGTTAGGAGGGGTAGCGATAGACCTAGATTAGATTACTTTTCGCAAATAGTTAAGGATATGGGCTTTAGGGAAATGCGAAGATTAGCTGACGACCTTATGATAATGATGGGCATTCTATCTTTGGAAATTATTTTACGACGTTTCGCCTACAGCTGCGATCTTAGTTGCCTTGAGTGCTGCGTATTATTTATCGAAAAATTATTTCGTTAGAGTTAAGTGCTTCCTACTGTTAAAGAATTATAATACTACAGAACGTTATAAATTGTACCTATTATAATTACATATTGTGACGTGTAGGGAACCCAACATATACAGTAACAAAGAAGGTCAGTTTTTCTAGATATCACGTTCTAGATCTTTCTAGAACATGCCTAGTCGTACAAATAGTTGCCGCCAGATCGGAAGAGTTAGTTCCAATTTTAGCGACGAGGTGATACAAAATGAAATAAGAACAGCGAAGAAGCGACAAAGTGTGTGATTTATGGCTGAAATAAAAATTAATTAACAATAGTGGCGTTGAATAAAGAGTAAACTGTTAAAAACAAATAGTCTGTAGTGAGAAAAGTATATGATTATGTGACAATGTATTATTCTTCATGAGCGATCTCTGCCTTCAGCATCTTAGTAACAAAACGAAATAATAAGTTGTTTTAAACGTATAATTTCTTTGGCCATGATTTTTCTTTTATTTAGATTTATATTTGTCTTAAAAATTGTTCCTTTTAATTAACTCTACTTTCAATGTTTCATGATTAATATATGATTACCGATTCTCTTTAAATCAAAAGAATTATAATCCATCCCTTCTATTGACAGTTTGGTGAAAAAAAGCAGCTTTTCTCCGAGAAAGAAAGTGAAACTTGACCATGTATCTTATTTTTCATAACAGTTTTAGTTTTTTTCCTCTTTAACTCCTCATCAAACATGGAATTCCTTTTCACCAATTAAGAGCGTTTTTAAAGTAAATTTTATATATTTGTACTTTTTCTAAGATAAATTCAAATGTAATAATTTGTTTATTTCATTATTTAAGAAAACCCTTTAAGCATAAATAATCCATTTCCATAACACATCTTAAACACTAATACTCAACAAAATGAACTTTTACAATGTGAAATCTGAATATGTAAGAATGTGTAAAGCGTGTTCAAAAGAATTCACTGATATATAAGTGTAGAGTGTTGAATATTCTTAATGGTTTTGAAAGTGTTGACAAAGTTATAAAAGTATAATACAATTTTTTAATGATAACCCGAGTATGACGCCTCTAAATAATTTAGAGCGTTTCTTATTTTTAGTGTGAAATCATTTTAGAAAATCCATTACATTTTTTAAGTGATAATAATTGACGAAAATTAGGAAAATTATTAGATATTTTAGATTTATTATCTACATAGTTTCTCGTTCAATTATTTTGGGCTAGTTCAATTTTAAATAATTACTTAAATTAGATACATATAATAACAATAATATTTATCATCTTCCATTTTATAAACTTTAGTAAGGGTAATACATAGTCAGAAATAAGCTTAAAATATTTTAGTTGTTCTACGTACGATATAATTTTGGTTCACGTAATAGGTTAATATCAGAGTTCCATCTATAAATAAGGAAATTAATATTCCAGAACCAGGAATTTCCCACTAGTTGCGGTTTGCAACATAGAAATATTTTGAAAGCCGTTAAACTTTAGGTCAACAATTTAACACCTACATACTTAACATTCGCTTCTGTCACACCCACTTTCCCTTTTTAAATCAGTGTCAAAAATATTTGCAACATGTAAATTCCTTCTTTTTTATAATTCTAGTATTCCATTGTATAAAACCACTACAAATATGCGGACACATATAATAATTTTAGAGTGGTAAGGATCAGTGCAAGCAAATTATTTAGAAACAGACTATGTGTTAATTGAATTGGTCACTTTGAACTTGAGTCCGAACAGGAATCGATGATCTACCGTAAGAATGGACAATTTTAGGATGTCTGCATAAGACGTTTTCACAATATCTTTTTAGAAATTATTTCTTGGAAATAGTAATAGTGTAAATTCCCAGACCTGCTAGACATCACTTATTTTAAGTAACAGAATCAGTGCTGATTTTTACATAATGTTTCACAGAATATTGTTAAAAATTAATAAACGCTGCTAGACACTTCCCATAATCGGTGATTTCAGTCAGACGCTTCAAAGTTCGTAAAAAAAAGTTCGTAATTTTGTTTAGCACCTACAATTAGTCTGGCTGCTTATGAAAAGTATTAAAATAGTTCACTAAGAATCATATTTAAGAATGAAGATTCAGACTATGAACAAAATTATGATCTTTTTTGTGAACTTTGAAGCGTCTGGCAGAAATTACCGCCTATAGGAAGTGTCTGACAGTATTGATTATTAATTTTTAACAATTTTCTGTTAAACATTATGTAAAAATCAGAATTCAGACTTTAAGAAAAGCAAAAGGTTCCCACGTCATAACCATAAACCCAAGATTCGTCACCAGTTATGACCCTGTGGAGCAAATTTGGGTCGTCGCGGACAGAGTCCAACAGCTCCTTGGTAGTGTTAATGCGATGCTGTTTTTTGTCGAAATTGAAATATGAAGATTGGAAAAACTTTGGCGGTTGTTGTAGAACAAACAGAAAAGCTCAAAACCCCAACGCCAAAACACGACACTGTAGTCCGAAGCACTTTTCGGTAACAAAGTTACCTTCTTCAGAGACCGAAGTAAAACTGAAAACATCGAAATTGAACAATTTTAGTACGAATTTCGCAGCGACCCTTCTCATTCCCAAATCATTGGTAAAAATAGAATAGTAGGAGCCAATCGATAGGTTTAGGTCCTCAGCAACTTCTCTAACGGCGATTGGACGATTGGCCAATACTATTTTCTTCATTTCATCAATGTTTTCGTATGTTGTGCTTCGTGTGGCGTCCGGCACACTCTTCGTCGTTAACATTTTCTAGGCCCTCTAAGAACATTTTGTACCTCTGATAAATGTTGCTTCAGCCCAAGGTAGCTTCACCATATGCCACAGTCAACATTCGGAATGCATCCGCACACTTAATTTTGTTTTTCGCACAAAATTTAATACAGATTCTTTGATCTATTTTGTGGAATAGGCAAAAAATTGATGACGAGCCGAGCCAAAACACGTGCAAACAAAGCAGCTGTCAAAAATTAACTGAACATTCAACACGGCCGAACTTGCCCGTATAAGTGAAAGACAGGGTTACCAACATAACGCCACAAAGAAAATCGAAAATCGAGTATACGTAACCCGCGGAAATTCAAAATTCACGATACTTTTTGAACAGACCTCATATTTTAAACAAAGGCATATAAAACTAGTTATATATTTATACACCTATGGACCTCGTCAAAACAGTATTTATAGACAGAAATTAACATAATATTGATAAACCGAAACTAATGAATCATTAATAAAAATTTAAATTAACGTAATCCTAAAATGTAGCATCGTGCTACAGATGGCGTTTACTGCGCCATTTGTAGTATTTTCTAAAACGCACTGTTAAGACAGCAGGTAAAAGTTGGTCTGTGTTC
>NW_020439043.1:139565-148540 GCF_000699045.2 Agrilus planipennis | reverse complement strand
TTTTTCTGTTAATAAAAATAAATCTAATCTGTTCGGTTAACGAATCTCCATAAAATGACAAATTACAATTTTTTAAAATTTCAATAACTTTTTAACGGTTTAGTGAATCGATTTGTAATTTTTACAGGAGTTTTAGAATTGAATGAGGAACGTTCTTCCAAATTTTTATTTCTCTCTTAACATTTTGGCATACCCTCCCAAACATCCTCAACTGATCATCATGAAATTTTGTATGCACATTTTCAGGGATACAGAAAAGGACATAAGGTGCCTTTTATCCAAAACAAAAAATTCTAATCTCGAGGGATAGAAAAAAATCAGTTTTATCTTTGACATGTATTTTGGATATCAATACGAGCGAAGCCGCGGATAAAACCTAATATATAAAAATGAATGATTGTGATCACTAGGACTGAAATGTGAAATTTTTGAAGATATTAATAATAAGTATAGTTTCGTTTATTACAATACAAATATACTATGATACAATTAAAAAAAGCAGTATGGACAACTGAATTGAATAAAATAATTCTCAATTTAATATTGCACATTATTGTAAACCAAAGAAAGGACATGACAACGACAACATTCACTTCGTCCATGTTGTCTTTACCTACCTATGCCCTTATTTAATTGCTTAAGATCGTAAGATTGCAGCAAGTAAAGAAAACACGAATTAAGTGAGTGTTTTCGTAATCTTTTCCATTCTTTTACCAAACTTATTATATTATACAATCATCGGATTAATTAAATTTTCGGCAACAGTTTCCCATGCTTTATCTGAAGAATTTAGAACAAACAAAAATATCGTTTGACGGATAACTAAAAATATTTTTGTGGGTTTAAAAAAACTCTCTTCATAAATGACTAGGACTTTTTTTTTATTTTTATGAAACCTATCAATCTATCTATTGTATTTGTTCTGGGCGGTTTTTTGCTCTTTATTTTTCTAGAAGAATCCTTTCGGTGCACATATCTCACCTCACACATTTATATTTTGATGACGTAAAAGACAAACTTATCTGCAATACCCCAATAACAATTGAAGGGAAAACAAATGGAGCATATTTTTCCTATAACGCAATGAAAAGAACTTGTTTGTTTGAGTAATAAGTAAGCAATTATCGTATAATAGAAAATTGGAATATATTCTAATATAAAGTTAGGACGTTCAAAATTGGCTTAGTCCACAATAAAACTGTCGCATTTACTTTACTCTTTCAACTTACTAGCTAGACTAGACTGGTTGCTAAAACTTTAAAAAACTTTTGGGTGTTTCATTCCCACCAGCCAGTAATGCTGGTGGGCGGGCAGTCCCTCCGGACTATGCCGGAGGGTAGGGCGGAAGGCCCTCTTCAGCCTGCTTTTAGGAATCGTGGGAATGGGTGGGTGGTGGTGGTTCGGGTGAGAAAGATGAGACGGACGAAATGAAGACAGAAGAGAGTGAATGATTATCTGTGGAGTATTACTGCCTCAGCATTTGCCTAAGTGATCCAAGGAAACCACAGAAAAACATGGACCAAGGCAGACGGACCCGGAATCGAACCGGCATCCTCCCGAATGCTAAGCAATGGTCTAAACTTCTAGGCCATGCCGCTCGGTATGGTTGCTAACAGAACGCCTACTTTTATTCACGACAGACGTTGTAAGAAATATCGTAAACATAGAAAAGAGATGTCAGGTAGGAATTGCAGCGGACACTAATATAGAAAAAGGATTATTATTACTCCAATTAATGTGTACCTAATAGAAAGAGAAGCAGGATTTGTTGTTTCCAGCATTGGACTTTAAAGAAAGTTCAAAATTCTCAGGAATTTAGGAAAGCAAAGACCCTTGTTAAAAATATAATTCCGACCTTCATATCCCACGAAATACATAGGAGAGCCTTCTTTGAGTTGATGTACTGGAAGGTCCGGGATCTACCGACAACTTTTTACGTTTAGGATTCTTGTACAAAATAGATATATATATATATTTTTAATTACTGATCATAATTTTTCATAGGAAGTCTTTTTTTTTGTTACTGGGTAAGCAGTAAATGGCATATGTTCATATGTTGACCTAGGTTATACTCGGTCTAAACATGTGGGATTTACCTTTCAAGTTTTTGAATTTTTCCCATTTGTTTTAAACGCACGGAAATAGCTACTTTGGTGACTCCTAATTCAGCTACAGGCTGTTGTTGCTTGCAACACCAAATCTTCAAACTTTCGAGTCTATTCAGGGCGACCCTCGTCACTAAAGCTACAAATTCCTAATACTTCCTTAAATGATTAATTTTACCTGTTTATTTAACATTGTAAGCACCTCTTCATCACAATAAATTATTATCAAGTGAGTAAACTAAATAACTAACAAAATGAGTGCAATTAAAAAAATGTCAACAAAAATAGTAGTTATTAACAGAAAAATTATTTCATTGTTTATCGCTGAGTAACACCACCACCATTTTTTATAACTTCCGAAATTCTACTAAGCACAGCATTAATCAAATCTTGGCGAAATCCGAGTGGATGTAAATTGCATATTTCGTGATGATTTTGCTTCTGTTCAGGTTTTTTTTAACATGATATTAAAAATAACGCTTTGATTAAGAAATGTTAGTATTTGTTTTGAACAGAATAAACTAACCTTCATATTCAAGTTTAACTATCTGCTATATCAATAATTCGCAAATGAAACCGCGGGAAAAGTCAATAAGTTAAGGTGGCCGCGGAAGCTGAAAATTATCACACGTCATTAAAGCCGATGACGATACCATATGTAGCGATGTCAACAAGCTTCGATCTGCGATACTTGGAAGGACACATACACGATCACGTAACAAAAAAATTTCGAGAACTTTCTAAAAAAGTGGGGAACTATCAAGGAAATTCAATGACAGCGACAACATACTGTTTAAAATAAATTACTTTTTTGCCATGTTAGCGCAAAAAGCTCGTTTTTCGTGCTATGAAATAGGGAAGATATGGCCTCTTTTCAGTCGTGTTTTAGTCGGGAGGCAATGAAATTAGTCTTTTGAGCGCATGCGCTGAAATTTTTGGGCATGCGCAGAAATCAGTTGTTCAATGACAATGTCCTTCTAACCTCTAAATTATTTACTCTTTTTTCGCCAATTATCAATCTAATAACGAGCTATCCGCACAAACATGACAAAAAATAGTAGGTATACGTACCTAGGGAAGAAACAGGGTTGTCTCAGTCTGCATGTTTGCCACTCGAGCCGCATGCAGTCTGAAAAAAACGCTGTTTCTTCCCTCGATACGTAATGTACTATTCTACAATATCCATTTAAATATAGAGTTCGTTACAGTAATATTATCACCATCATTCATGATAGAGTTGGTCAGTCCTAAGACTGTTTAAACACGTCCCTCCAATATCCCACATCATTAACTATTTGCAAACAATAATCGAATCTAAGTCTACTTCTTCTGTTACCTCCTTTCTCTAACTAGGTGTCCTACCAACCTATCTCGCCTATTTCTTACTATTGGCTTCAATAGCACCTTCTGTTCTCTTACTCTTTCTAATACCTCCCCATTTCTAACCTTCTCTATCCACGGTACCCTCATCATTCTCCTGTAACAACACATTTAGATCGTCTTTAAACTATTCTTTTTCCGCTGCACCTACCGAACACGTTTTACATCCATACAGAGCCGTGCTCCGTGCAGTAATATCAAGACAAATAATATATGTAAAGCTTCTTCAATCAAACAGGGTCTTCACATTACAAATGTGATTTAAAACACCCTGTATATTGAGCGGTCGGTAACTAGCTAATATGTATCTGTGGCACTGTGTAAAACTGATTTAAAAACCCATTAATTCAAAAATGATTCAGTATATTAACTCTATCGCAAAGTGCACTTTACAATTGCTTAAAATCTTATGCATGCACTTTACCAAACCGAGTTTGCAGTAGGATTTTTGCATTTTTAATGTCCACTTGGAAGTCAGTCGCGTAACTTTTGCTTGTCTAACTTCAATTGAAAAGTTCTATGTAGTCATGCTCTTGCTGAGAACTAAGAAAATGGCATTTAAACTTCTTTATTCACTAGATCTACCTTTAATTCAAGTCAATTTGGTTCTGAAGTAACTGCCTACATAGGAAGACATCTATCGGATGTCTAAGAATGTGCTGGTAATTATTTATATAGACAACAAAATAAATGAGTTGTTTATTTTGTAAAATTTCTAAATTATTAACAATTGAGAATGTTCGATAATTTGGGGGCGAAACGTTGGCAGTGGTTTTTATAAAATAAAGTATTGCCCCATTTTAACATGATGGCAGGAAAACTCATTAAATCTTTTGTTTATTTACGTGTAAATCGCTTGTTGTATTCTATAAAAATGAAAAGTTAAAATTAGCACAACAAGGTTTGGATGAAAATTAGGAACATGTCCAAAACATGAACACCACATTTCTCTTTATTTTAGATAATCTATTTTCAATGCACACTGAGCATATAGAGACTATTCACTCTGTGATAATTGATAGTAGACTTCACCAACGTTGATACAATTTCTTCAGTTTTTTGCACCTTCACTTTAAATTTACTATGTCTAAAAGAGTTCTAAACGGCTGCAAATACTCATTATTTTGCTGTGAATATTCTACTAAAGTTACAGATACAATATGATGAATTTTCCTTATCCATGAGGGGGGACAAGCAGCTGCCCCACTTGCCACTTCTAAACATATTTCAGTTTCCATTTTGATACATTGCAATCCACACCACTTCGAAATATGCATTTAGATCAGTTGTTAGTGAGACAACAACATTAATAAGTAATTCCAATACAAAATCGTCACAAAACGCATTTGTTCTAAAATGAGAAAACCATGGATAGAGAATGTTAGAAATGAAGAGGTATTAGAAAGAATAGGAGAACGGAGGCCGAAGTCGATAATAGGCGACTTGGGTTGATAGGACATCTTCTTAAACATAAAGGGTTAGTTAGAGACATATTAGAAGTAGAAATAGGAGTTAAGAGGGGTAGAGATAGACTTACGTAGATTACTGTTCACAAATAGTTAAGGATATAGGATATTCCAGTTTTAGGGAAATGCGAAGATTAGTTTAGAATAAGAAAGAACGGAAGTGCGTGTCCAACCTGTGTTACGACAGACGATTTTAAGATGAAGTGCAAAGTAATCAACCAATCAAACCATTTAGGAGAAAAGGCCCATTATTTTTCTTTGTAAAATAGGTATTTCTATTGTTTCTACTGATCGATTCGCATTTTTATTGCAGAAATAAGGCAGACTGCTTTGCATGTTATTTGGTTGATGCTAATTTCTGTTCCTTCTCGTTAGAAAAGGATTTCAAAAAAAAGGCAAATTCAAGACTATCCGTTCTTAACATTTTAGACATGTTCGAGTAGCTTACAGTTTGAGTCATACATAAATTCAATTATTTATTCTATCAGACACAAGATTGAATATTTCTGGTCTTTAAAGCTATACGAATAAACTTCAATTCTACGAAATTGAAAATATTTTTCTTTCAAACTTTTTAGCTTTAACTTATTGAAACTCAAATAACTGCGTAAGTTTTTTATTTTACATATTGTTAATTTTAATTTGAATTAATTTATCCATTTCAATTTCTAACGAAATATTTTGTCTGGGATAAAGGGAGTTATGCCGATAATTCAAATACTCGGAGTTGTTTACTAAAGATTCCAAGCACCAATAGCAAAACTATTTAAAAACAAAAGGGTAGGCTCATAATACCTACGTGAAAAACGGAATGTGTTTGAATTAGTTACAAAAGGTACTTTCGCACCGGAACCGCTGATCATTTCCTTGCTGAATGAACCCGCAAAGATATTTGCTTTGACTACTACCTATTTATACCTAATACTTTAATCGACCAAGAGAAATGGGTAGGTTTCTGCTGCCTTCCGAGAGAGGATCTATAATATACTGATAAGATACAATGGACGGGAAATAGTGATTTACATCAGATTGTTTGAACGTAGCTATCTCCATAAATCAATTATTATTTGAACAGCAATTGAATGCTGCTACAGATATTTGTATCATTTAAATAATCAATTGCTGACTGGACAAAGACATCGTACGATTTAGAATTGTAGATCATTACATTTTATTGTAATACGTCAATTAATTTTTACCGGATTATATTATTATTATTATATGAATAAATTTTTCATTTTTACTAATAAAAAATTAGAAAACGCGATTGGCAACATTGTATATTAGCCACTTGGGACTAAACATACATAAGTTACCATTCAAAGCAATACTATAGTGTTGCGTGATGTGACGATGTAAAAAAATATTACAATCGTCGGTGTACTGCTGTACCACATAAAAAAACTTCTCGAAGGACCAGTGCACTCGATGGTCAAAAACACACACAGAAATAAAAATAACTATATTTAACTTGCTAGAAGTGCACACTATAGGATTACGGATAACTTGTAAAAATATTGATTGTTTGATTTGTGTCGATTGATAATGTTCTATGATGATATTCTGTATGACGATTGATTGATATTCTATATATGATTATGATAATATGCTCTTCNAATTAAGGAGATAGAAAAACTATCTGGGAATAATATTAACTACACCTTTGTAAATGTAAATAAAGGTACATGATAAATTATTTATTTAGGATCTCTTAGGATTAAATTAAAAAAAATATGCTACTTTTTAAATATTTCAATACCAAATACTAAAAAGCAAATAATATATTTTATTAGTCTGTAAAACATGAGAAAGGTGATAAAGGTTAATGATTAATAAACTTTCCTATTACGTCACTTCTTGAATAACAAAATCCGTAATAGTCTTTGCGTTCCGTCAGTGACGTCTTGCAAAACAATGTACGCGGTAAACGCATTTTAACGACTGCGCATATTTGAAATAGTTGTCTTGGCGAATGTTGTTACCAGCACTCTTAATTAACTTAAACTGGTCCAACTGTGAAAATTACTACTCCCTTCTCTAGACATTCAATTTTCAACCAGCCAACCTCAACAATCCTTGTGTGAAATGTTTTAATGGCTTACGGTACTTGAGGTTATGTAGACAATGATATATACGGTTAAATGGACCTATTTTTATCAAAATACGTTACAATAAATCCTAAATAACTATAAAGTGAATTAGTGTACAAATAAAAATATTTTATAGAGCATATATATAGGTATTCCAAAATCAAACAACTTGATTTTGTAGGTAACTGTTTAAAAAAGAACGGTAAGTTCTTGATCGGTAATTACCAAGACTATACCAAACGCGATTCCCAGCTAACTAGATCTCATCAGCATCCACTATTCAATTTCTATAAATTAATGACCAAACGGAAGTTGTTTTTCAAAAACGTCTGATCGTGATGCTGAATAATCTACTTGATCAGAGCATTTTTTGTTCTACAAATTTTATCGGTTCTTTTCCATATTTTATTTGTAATGCTTCTGGTAGTTACCGGAAGTCTTCTTCATGCTCGTTTTCCAAAACTTTCGCTTTGATATTAAACTCTTCGCGGATTTTGTATATTTCTTTGTTGTCTTGCAATTCATTATGTTTAGCTCCATTTTGTCCTTAGAGATGTCACTTTTCTCTGCTTTTTTTTCACTTTTATTTATTGATTCTATTGAACACTTTGATGTCACATGTATATATTTACTACATATAAAACATTTCACTCCTCTCCCCTGTTCTTATGATTCACAAAATCATAGCTTTTTCACTTCTTCTAGCCACCCCTCTTTTTCACGTATTCTTTTTTTAATCTCGCTTGTTCTTCCTTATTCTTCATTAAAATTTTTTTCTCAAAATTCTTCTTCGTTTCAATCTGCATTTCTTTCTTCATTTGCTCATAGTACGTAAGTTTTTCTTTTAATTGTTTGACGGCATCATCAGGATCAAACATGACTGAATTACTTATACTGCGATGTGGTCTATTTGTCATGACGTTGTAGAGCTGCATAACTGCCAAAAAAATCCTGTACCTAAGTATATGATCGAGTACATCGCAATATCCTTTATACTATTGAATGAACCGCACGAATCAGATCTGCACACTGCATTGAAAACCCGCATCGTGGCCCTCTACATTATCATCAATGCGGTCATCAATTAACGCAATCATATCTAAAGCTGTAGTTGCACGATCTGTGTTAGGTGGTACCTACTGGTTCGCTCTATTGCCAACCTCAACGGTTATGTGACCCATAGTGCGATAAAATCCGCGTTTTTCATTGAATGAATTTTAAAATGATCATCTAAAAATGTCGAACCAACGAAAACAAATGACTGCTTGTGCAGTAGTTTCTACTGCATTAATTGTCAGTTACGTATTTCAAAAGAAGCACAAGAAACGGTAGCGGAGGCCGTCACTGAGGAAAAGCCGGGCAAGTAATTGATATCATCATTACCTACATTAATATATACATCGTAACTAATATCAATATCAATGCTACCTATAATGCGAAGTGAGTGAGTGAAGTTGTGAGTTTGTTTGTTTGTTTTCACGTACTCAAGGATGTTTGGGAGGTACAATCGGAGACAAGAGTACATAAAATTGAAATTCGTGATTAATTAGGTTTTGCAGCATATCATGAGGTACATCCACACTATCTATACTAAAAAGAAGTATACAGTTTGATAGTAAATTTGGAATTTGACCGAAAACATTGAATAAAATAAGAAATAACGAATAATATGGAAAATTTTTAACTGACTTTTGGCAGTGAATATGCCTCGGTTTTAACTTCGAAACAAAAAAATATTTAGTTTCAATCTCGGTTAATAATGAGCGTAAAACTTTTTAATATGTTTAAATAATAATTAAAACTTTAAAATTGCATTTTTTCAGACAATTATAAATATTATAACTATATTATCAAGTAAAAACGAGATTTTCAGCTAATTTTTCATTTTTTCCTCGATAACCATTTAGTGAATTTGAATAACCTTACGCTAAAGT
>NW_020439043.1:124652-131942 GCF_000699045.2 Agrilus planipennis | reverse complement strand
GTCGATTGATTATGTTCTATGATAATGTTCTGTATGACGATTGATTGATATTCTATATATGAATATGATTATATGCTATGTCGATTGAATGATATACTATATATGATTATGATACTGAGCTATGTCGTTTGAATGATCTACTATATTGATTTACTCAAATTCTTAATATATAAATTGTCATCCCTACTACGAATTGAGCCAGCCGAAACTGGTTCAAGCTGTACAGCTATTGTTATAGTGGTGACCTTACCAACCCTGGAAATACCGAATGGTACTGAATTTCGGGACAGACAATACATCGTATACGTTTCTTAAGTACCTGCACAACAATAGAGCAAGAATTGAACATAATTTGGAAATGTTGCTGAAGGCCGATTCTTGAAATTACAAATGATATTATTGAATTGATACAATTGATACAAATAACCCAAGAAACAAATGTGCAAATGACCAAATATACCTACAAATAAGCAAAGAAATAAATATACAAATGAACAAATATACCTACAAATAAACAAATAACCAAATATACAAATACAACATATACCTACAAATAAAGAAATATGCAAATATGATTAAAATATAAAAAATATGTTTCAAACGTGTAAACATATAGTCTTGGTATTAACGACAACGAACTCGAAAACTTTTGGCTACAAATAGGGGTATATTGGATAGGGTAATGTTGTTATTGTAACAAACATGAGATGAACGAAATAAAGATAGACGAGAGTGAATGATTATCTGTGGAATATTACTGTTTCAGCATTTGGATTTAATAAATCCAAAAAGACAGAAATTTTAGACCAGGGCAGACTGACGCAGAATCGAACCCGTATCCACCCTAATACTAAACAATGGTATAAACCTGTAGGCCAGAAGTAGGCAAGTAATTTTAGATGGGGTCCAGATAGTTTTGAAAATTTTTATCAAGGTCCAAGAAACATATTCCTTCCTCCAAAAAAATGATAAGGGTAGTGCTCAAAGCTCAAACATACTTTATTGTCTACAGAAAAATATCTTATTTAAGTAATTTACTTTCAAAAAATTTTTGGCGTTCCAGTTTTTGATCTTCCGCGGTCCTGATCAGTTTACTACCGTCCGTTTTCTTTGTTTGTAGGTTTTTAAAAGTTAATGTGTTGTTTTTGAAAGCACATCCACTTTCGGGTATTGGGAGTCAGAACTGCAACATTTTCGCGACATACATTTCAAACGTTACCTTCATCACTACTTATTTTTCATAATAATAACGATAACACGCTGGGCCGCTGCATTTATTAAGGTTATTAATTTCTCAAATCAAAACTAAGATACCTTAAAATTTTACAGAGGAAAGAGGCATAAAAGAGTACTGTTTCCACAACTTTGTTAGGTAGATACGTATACCTAGTAATGATCTATCTAATTTAATTTAAAGTAAAACACGTAGTGGAATTGGTTAGTCTGTTTCAGTTCATAAACTAGATTTTCCATTTACAAACAGTTAATATTACCTTTGTACGATGAAAACAACAAGAAGAGTTCTCGTGGCATTTCCAGATATCCACGAGCCTCGACCATCACTTGAATAATAAACAACATATTTCTACTAAACAAAGGGACTAATCTAACCTTAACCCTCTTCTTTTGAATGATCTATATGTACATATATTTCTGTAGAAGAGCGCACGTGAATTAGATTTGCAATTCATTTTAGACAAGCCGATTGCACACCATACACATACACATATATATTTACAGTGTAAACTCTATATAACGACACTTAAGGGACTGAACATTTTTCGGAGTTATAAAGAGTGGTCGTTAAATGGAGAGAAATAAAAGATATTATTTTACTATTCTATAATAATATGCATTTACCAATACCGAACATTATTATTCATACATTGCGTATAGCCTGTTATCTTCGTCTGATGCTTTTTGCTGCTCCAATATTTTAATTGTATTTTGTTACGTATCTTACTCATATCTTGAGATACTGCTGGATCAACTTGATTATATAAAAAGTATTTTTTTAATAGTTTCGCTGCATCAAGTGCTTGTTTGATGCTTGGTGGAGGGACAGGATCGTCTTCTTCAACAACGTACACAGCTGCAGTTCTTATCTATTTCGGCAACTTAGAAAGTACTGCTTAATGATTTATAATGCCGCATTGTTATCGTTAAATAGAGTGAGCGTGATGCTATATAGAGTGTAATATTGTATAGAAAACAATGTAAACCAACCAAAGTCAAACAATTTCGACGTTTTAAGGAGTTTGTCGTTAAATCGAGTGACGTTATAAACAATTTACACTGTATATATACAGAGACATGTTAAATAAAAATTGTGGATAGCAACAGCATAAGTTCTTGGTCAGTAAGACTCGTAGGGTTGCAAAACGTGGACGGTAAGAGCGGAAATAAAAGTTAGAAGCGTTTCAGATGTGGAATAATAGGTGGATGTTAAAAATGCCGTGGGTAAAAAAGTCAGGAATGAGGAGGTATAAGAAAGAGTTAGAAAACAAATGGCGATACGGAAATCATGGAAGAAAAGTAAAAATAGATGATAGAACACTTTCTAATACATAAAGTATTAGTTAGAGATAAGGTTGTTAGAAGCAGAAACAGGATTAAAAGAGGGCAGAAGAACTTGTAGATTAAATAACTCTGTGGACTGTTACAATTTTAGAGAAAAGAAAAACGAATTACGATGGAATGCAGATACATTGAAAATTATAACCCTTAATAAGATGAAATTGTCAAGATATTATTTTCCGAAGTTGCTACCTGTTGTCCTAAAATTTTCCTGCTTAGGTGATCCTTTATTTGGAGTTTCGTTAGAATTTGTAATAGATATAGCCTTAGGCATTATTGCTGAATCAAACATGATTAGTAACAGTTTTCGTAGCACTAGGCCCTCACAGTGTTTGAATTGAGGCAATGATTTTGAAATTTACAATATGAGTGTAGTAAAGTTCCGCCCCAGGGTATGATATTTTGATGTATAAGCACAATATTTCTAAAAAAAAAAACAATTGTGTAGTTTTATAAAACCATGATGCAAGTGAAACTTTTCGGATTGTAAGCATTAAACTGTAAATTTTCGGAAAATTATTCGATTTAGGGTATTAAAATTAAAATCGCGTTCTTAATCTTATTTTAATGATTGGAAAATGGGAATAATAATGGGAAACCAATAGTAGACAAGATATCCAATTATAAATTTTAATTTCAATTTGCGTGTGAGAATACGGAATACATAATAAATACAATCATTCGGATGACGCATGTCAAAAACTGAGAACAATATTTATTTAAACCATCGAATCATTTTCAAGTTTAATTATTCTATCAATAATTTCATCTTCGCTCTGAGTTTTACAGTCTATAAATGTAATTGTTATGCAGTTGCACGAATGAGTGAGAATTTAAATGCTACACGGTTAGCTCATGCGAGCCATGGGCGCCGCCATATTGGCCTTGGCTACTTTGCCGAGCGCCTTTCAGTTTTACCCCTACTCCGCGGCCGGCTGTAATACGACATGCGTATAAATGGACGAAAAATTTTGAGGCGATGCAATAAAAGTATCATTTAAAAAAAAAACTGTAGAGAATGTCTTACTTTAAATAAAACTTACAAGAACCGTCAGTGAATCTATGACTGAGAGCGTTCTTGCCACACGAGTGACCCAGTTTCGATTCCCGACAGATGCACTACCTTTTTCCCTTACTTGATTTAAACTTACACGCTCGCATTTTAGTTGAAATAAAATTATTTCACTAACAAAGTTACACCTTACGTTGAATCCCATACAGAAATCGATAGCCTCATTATTTGTGAGCATCAGTCTCGTTTGATACCAAACACTACAAACATACATACGAACGTGTTATAAACACATACATGCTTGCTTTTACTACTCAATAAATCAGTTAATCCCTTGATTAGTGAAGATATGATAGGCTTCTACTGCATTTTCGTCTACATTTGAGCCCTACAACCGGAATTAAAGCAATTTAAAGTTCATAAAGCTGAAGTGGCGGAAAGATAAACTGATTTCCATTGGTTGGATCCTCTCTCATTCTAAACTGTAGCGATAATGTTATTAATGGTTCTGCCGCTTAAGCGCCCGCCTAACATCTAAACATTTATGTTATGTACCTATTAAAAATGGGAATCAAAACGACAAGCCCACTTACGGTTTATTAATTTTGCACAATTAAAGTATGTGTTATAATGTTAAAGGATTAAGTGTTTAACTAAATAATTTAATACAAATGCTAGCTTCCTTACAAAGAAGAATTTGTTTATCAAAAATAGGTTCTGTTATAACTTACTATACTTATGCAAATTTATCATTAAATTGATAATAAATACGAACAGCAGCTAGCTTTTATTTGTTATCAAAAAAGTTGTTAATTTTGGTCATGTGAAGAAACCACGAATGTTATGAACAACTTTAAGATCAGAACATTTAAAACTTAACACTAAATTTTTGATGGACCAGCTTTGTTGGAAAAGTTTTTTACAAAAATTCAACTGGATTGCTTTTGATCTTCGATTTATCGCCAGTCAACCTGGTCACAACTGCCAATCTCCTGTCTGAGCGTAAGGCTTCTTGCTCCTTATTTCAAAGCCTGGATCAAAAACAGAAGGCCTCATTTAAAGATATCAAAAACCATAAAAATTGATTTAGAAGTTAAAATCTTTGGGCACTCCATTCCATTAATAGCCTAAAAGATGTCTAAAACTTTTGATATTTATATTATATTTAATGGTTTGTTAGACACTTCTTTTAGCATGCAATTTACCCATTTTTTATGTGTTTCGAAGATGCTTCGTCTGAGAAAAAATTGATAAAATAAGCACGAAAAGACAGAATATGTTGAGCTATATAGTATTAGCTTAATTAGTTTTGGAGCATTAGCGATTTTAGATTGAAGCACAATCGAAAAGTGCCCGCTACTCAGAACATAAAAAGGTTGTACTGACGATGAACCGAAAACAAACTAAACCCGTAAAGTGATCAAACCTGCACTGTGGATCAGGCGGTATTGTATCATATACTCTAAGTACACCGGTTTTTCTCAAAGTGAAAGATAACGCTCCCTTATGGTCGCTAGGGTCCTACAAGGGGGGCAGCAAAAGCCCTAGAGTCTAGACTGTAGAATATGCAGGTTTAATGATATCAACCTTCAACCTTATTAAAACAAATAATTGTTGTAGCTGCTTCCGTAGCCAAACTGCTCTTAAACGAGAAAATATTAACAGACATGAGTTCCACAATTTCCCTAATTATCGGCAACTTACTTTAACAGTGACTTTGAAGATCGATTCCAGAACATGTTAAAATTGGAAAGCTTATAGAACTGACAACGAAAGAGAAAATAAAAATCATTATCATAAGACTTAAACTGTTCTTGGTACAACTTTTGTGAAACTGCATAATTTCAAACATTCAAAAATAAAACAAAAATGGAACTTTGCAGTTTGTTTTATTTTTTGAATGTTTAATATCATCATAAAGACGTCATTCCTAAGACTGGTTGGACACGCACCTCCTGTTTTTCTTATCCTGAGCTATTCTTCGCGTTTTCCTAACACCAGGACATCCCATACCTTAAATATTTGTGAACAGTTATCTAATCTAGGTCTACCTATCTCCACTTCTCTTAACGCTGCTTCTAATATGTCTCTGACTAGACCTTCATGCCTGAGAAGGTGTCTTACCAACCTATCTCGCTTATTTCTTATTGAATATGGCTAAAAATGGCGACCTGTGCATGAAATAAACTTGAGAAGCTCTACTGTAGTCTTTAATTATGAAATGTGCCAGTTTAACAATAAAAATTAATTTACTTTTGTAACTAAGTACATTCGTACGAATAGTGTAGCAACTTTATTACAAAAAGATCATAAACCGTAATCTTACTGTATCATTCGCTTAAATTATATTATAGAAATATAGAAGGAAGTACCTATATTTACAAATAGAGTGACCGTATTAAATTGGATCAAATCATTTCCAATTATGAGCATTGTGTCAACGAACGTGCTAACCAGCCAATAAAAATTTAGCTCACCGATGGAATGTTCGTCACGTTACTACAAAGTATGCAAATAGTCGGATAACAATTTTAATTCGATGAAAATTTTTCAACTGTTTCGTTTCAAAATATTGAAGCGTGTTCGCAAGCACCTCTTGCTAACGTTTCCGATTCTTCATTAGTCGTTGAACTGGATCGCTTGATATTAAAGTAAACTAACCTTTGCAAGATTACCTGCATTTAATGGAAAGTAAATAATGGAAGCAATATTTTTGAATTGTAAAATTATGAGTAAATGCAGGTACATTGAAACTTTTAAGTCAATAACTTGATACGAGACTAATTTTTAATTTATTGGAAGGGTGGTCACCAAAAGCAAAATAGCTGATCATAAAAGACTTTAATTAATCTGTAATTCAATCAGAAAACTTAAAACATTGATTTTTAATTTAGATTCTCAAACATATTCACTCCTACACAAAAGAAATATAAAATAAAATAATGGTATCCTAGTAATATAGCAGTACTAGCATCTAGCAAGGAGGACCTAGAGATAGCTTTAAATAAAATGGAAGCGGTACTGACAGATCAGTACTGTACGAAAATAAATAAAAGTAAAACTAAAATACTGGTATGCAAGGGAAGAAAAAGTAGGGAAAGAGCGGTTATAAAGATAGGAGAGAAAAATTAGAAGAAGTGGCTGATTTTAGATACCTAGGAAGTCAGATGAGTGAGAATGGAAGGAGTAGTAGGGACACAAAGCAAAAGAAGTCACTTCTATGCCCGCGAACGGTTACTTTAGAAATTCGAAAAAGGTTGTTAAAGGTGTATGTTTGGAGCACGGCGTTGTACGGGTGCGAAACATGGACAGTGGGAGCGGCGTAAAAGAAAAGGTTAGAAGCGTTCGAAATGTGGATGATGAGGATATCGTGGGTAAAAAAGGTTAGAAATGAAGAGGTATTGGAAAGAATAGGAGAACAGAGGACTCTATGGAAGTCAATAAACAATAGGCGAGATAGGTTGGTAGGACACCTTCTCAGGCATTAGACCTTCATGTCTAGTCAGAGACATATTAGAGGCAGAAGCAGGAGTTAGGAGGGGTAAAGGTAGACCTAGATTAGATTACTCTTCTTACAAATAGTTAAGGATGTGGGCTGTTCTAGTTTTAGGGAAATGCGAAGTTTAGGTCAGGATAGGAAAGAGTGGAGGTACGTGTCCAACCAGTCTTAGGACTGATGACCTTATGATGATGATGATGAT
>NW_020439043.1:121749-123957 GCF_000699045.2 Agrilus planipennis | reverse complement strand
TCACATTGCTTTTGTTGTTACAATATTTTATTACTAATTACTCTTTTATACATATCTTCTGAAAATTTCAATATTTTTTTGAGGAAAAAAATCTATTTACGCCAAAGATTGATAATTTTCATTATTATAGTTGTAGTTGTATGTTTAATTATCGCCCTCCTCAAACACCTTGAATCCAAAACATCAATAATATAAGTCGTTGACATTAGATAGGGGATTATTTATGCCTGAAAGGTACTATTCTTAGCACTTATTTGTTCGTCAAAAATTTGGACGATTTCTAAGTGACATAAAAGATCATCTAGAAAGTTGACAGTTGACATCCAGGTGGATCATTAGGTATAGAAAGGAAAAAATGGAAAACCACAAACTATCTATTTTTTAAAATAGAAGGAGGAGACTGTGGTAAATATTAATTAAAAAATTAAAAGGAATACTCACCCCTAATTACCACAAATAATTTTATATGAGCGGACACGTGTTTCGCCCACTTCACACGCGAGACTCTCGCGTTGATAATGCCCACGTGTGAAGTGGGCGAAACACGTGTCCGCTCATATAAAATTATTTGTGGTAATTAGGGGTGAGTATTCCTTTTAATTTTTTAATTAATATTTACCACAGTCTCCTCCTTCTGTTTTGTAACAATACAATTTTACATTCCTACAGTTATTTTATATATGTGCATATGTACTTTATTCTTCAGTACCTGCCTATAAAATATTTATGATACGCGCTTAACTTGGAATGTATGGCTTTATTGGTTCGCTTTCTTTAATTAAAAATATTACAAAATCGTGCTTGTTGAAAAGTACCTAACATACAAACTAATAGTGTAGGTTTCGTTAACCATAAATTTCAATATTATAACGTTTTCCAATTCATGCAGTTATATTGCCACGTTTAGTCTCCGTATCTTATGTCATGTTTCATAATAAATGCACCGTTGACAGTTTATTATTAGGAAATATTTTAATTTGTGTTCCATGTTTTCCCCTTCTATGATAATAATAACAATAAGAAATCAAAGCCAAATAAGGACAAAAAGTTGTAATTGTAATTAAACCACACCTACGCTTCGCCTCTAGGTTAAGAATTTATCAAAGTAGCTTTTTAAGTGTCACTATGTATTGCTGGCGACCCGTAGAAAAGGGTGGTACAGGAGTTCTTAAAAACTTAGTAGCACAATACACATAGGTAAAGATAAAATAATAAATTATTAAAAGCGTGTATAAATAAAAGAACAAATAAATAAATAGTTAACTGAAATAAACTTGAGAAGCTCTACTGTAGTCTTTAATTATGAAATGTGCCAGTTTAACAATAAAAATTAATTTACTTTTGTAACTAAGTACATTCGTACGAATAGTGTAGCAACTTTATTACAAAAAGATCATAAACCGTAATCTTACTGTATCATTCGCTTAAATTATATTATAGAAATATAGAAGGAAGTACCTATATTTACAAATAGAGTGACCGTATTAAATTGGATCAAATCATTTCCAATTATGAGCATTGTGTCAACGAACGTGCTAACCAGCCAATAAAAATTTAGCTCACCGATGGAATGTTCGTCACGTTACTACAAAGTATGCAAATAGTCGGATAACAATTTTAATTCGATGAAAATTTTTCAACTGTTTCGTTTCAAAATATTGAAGCGTGTTCGCAAGCACCTCTTGCTAACGTTTCCGATTCTTCATTAGTCGTTGAACTGGATCGCTTGATATTAAAGTAAACTAACCTTTGCAAGATTACCTGCATTTAATGGAAAGTAAATAATGGAAGCAATATTTTTGAATTGTAAAATTATGAGTAAATGCAGGTACATTGAAACTTTTAAGTCAATAACTTGATACGAGACTAATTTTTAATTTATTGGAAGGGTGGTCACCAAAAGCAAAATAGCTGATCATAAAAGACTTTAATTAATCTGTAATTCAATCAGAAAACTTAAAACATTGATTTTTAATTTAGATTCTCAAACATATTCACTCCTACACAAAAGAAATATAAAATAAAATAATGGTATCCTAGTAATATAGCAGTACTAGCATCTAGCAAGGAGGACCTAGAGATAGCTTTAAATAAAATGGAAGCGGTACTGACAGATCAGTACTGTACGAAAATAAATAAAAGTAAAACTAAAATACTGGTATGCAAGGGAAGAAAAAGTAGGGAAAGAGCGAATATAAAGATAGGATA
>NW_020439043.1:119967-121095 GCF_000699045.2 Agrilus planipennis | reverse complement strand
GAACCTACCTGCTGCAATACAACAAAGTTGCAATAATGTGTTTGCAACGTTCTCTTAAATCGGCTTTGCACGTGCAAGTCATTGATATGATATTGCTTAAATCACCCAGAATCACCTCACCAATTATATAATGTGAATCACTTTTTAAATCCGAAGTTTGTAAAATGTAGGCAGTAAACTTGACGGAATTTGAAGGTTAGCTTCCGGATTTGTTATTTCCGAATTTTATAATTTGATTGGTACTAAAAACACGCTCACCTTCAACGAAATTTCCTTTCCGAGGCTTTGTGTCAGCCCAATCACGTATTGTGTCAATATTTATCATTTTATCGTAATTTAAAAACTTGGAAATTGCACGGTACACTACAGGAACTACGATAAATTTTCCCTAATCGGCGCCATATTTTTAGGCTCCTCCCATTTGACGGATCCCAATAGCGTAAAATGTAAATTCATAGTGTACAAATAATACCATTGAACCAATTCCTTAACCCCTATCCGGTAAGCTTGTGTATTTAAAGAAGTTTCACTTCAGTAGCGTGTATAATTATACGTTGTATTTTTTTTTTCAGTAATTTATCAAAACTGCCTATGGCGTGCTGATGAGATCTAACACGGTCGAAGTCGCAATCCGCGTCTAGTAGTTTACATAAATTTTTGACCCAAAACTTAATCGTACTTTATATTTGAATCATTAAGCATTTTACTCATGCTTAATAAAGTAGCCTTTATGAATAATTTGCCTTTCTTAAAGATCGCCCACTCACAGCTTGGTACTCGTACAGTACATTTTATTATTTCTATTATGTGAAAAGCACGTACTTTAATAATTATTTTGACATTTTTGGGGTTTATCTTAAATAAGTCTTTATACAAAACATGGAAACTAGAATACGGATGGGATCTGGTTCTCACAAATATTTTCAGTTATGAATGCAGATACTACAGTCAAGTTCATGCAATACTTTAGAAAGAACAAACTAACTGAGTGAGTTGGTTCAGTTCCTGTTGACGTTACGTGTTTACTGCAACGTTGTTTATCAAAGTTACAGAAACTTTCTATCTTATATATCTTACCAGTAGTTTGCTGAATAATAAACACGTTGTACAGGATTTACTTATTCACAA
>NW_020439043.1:70641-119722 GCF_000699045.2 Agrilus planipennis | reverse complement strand
TCTAAAGGCATTTGTTGCATTGCATGTTGTCTATACATTAAATTCATTTGCATAAAATTAAATAAAAGCAAATAATCATTATTGCATATTATGACGGAAATTGTCAGTTCGTCTGTAAGTTAAATGATCCCAAAAGTAAATTTATCTGTGCTGTTAGGGGGTATTACTAAATCGAATACTCTTCTTACATATGTTTCCACAGTTTGGTAGAAATGTTGTGCAAATCATTCAATTTTATTAGGCATTCCTGGAAAAATTAACCGTATTGCATTAAAAAAACATAATCGCAATATTTTTACATATTAGGGTTATATTTAAACGTGTTGCAATATTCATAATAGCAAAAGAACGTCAGGTAGTGTACGCCACGAGGTCCACAATTTTCGTAGAAAAAAATTGTAGTGCACTTGTCAATATTAAGCCACTCACAGTGATCTAGGTGGCAAAACATTAGAAGAAGTTGGTGTTTTTAGGTATCTGGGAAATCAGATAAGTCAGTACGAAAGGAGGAGTAGGGATATAAAGCAGAGTATAGTGCAGGGTCGAGTCGCCTTCAATAAAAAGAAGTCACTTCTATGCTCGCGAACGGTTAATTTAAAAATTCGAAAAAGGTTGTTAAAGGTGTATGTTTGGATCGAGGCGCGGTACCGATGCGAAACATGAACGGTGGGCGCGACGGAAAAGAGTTGGAAGTGTTCGAAATGTGATGTTACCGGTGAATGATGAACATAGAGTGGATGGAGAAGGTTAGAAATGAAGTATTAGTGGAAAGAATAGGAGAACAGGGGACTCTATGGAAGTCAATAAGAAGTAGGCGAGATAGGTTGGTAGGACACCTTCTCAGGCATAAAGGTCTAGTAAGGGACATATTAGAGGCAGAAGCAGGATTTAAGAGGAGTAGAGGTGGAGATAGATTAGATTACTGTTCACAAATAGTTAAACATGTAAGATGTTCCAGTTTTACGGAAATACGAAGATTAGCTCAGGACAGGAAAGAGTGGTGCTGCGTGTGCAATTAGTCTTAGAACTGGCGACCTTATGATTATGACAGTGTTTAAGTGTTTGTATTCACTTAATTGAAAGGTCGCTGTACTCAGGCCTGTACTGGTAGTTAGATTAAACTAAAAATAAGGTTTATATGTGATTATAAACTTCGACGAATAATTTAATGCTAGAAATCAGTTTGTTATTAGACATCCTAACAAAGATTATCTGTTCTGTATGCTTGTATGTGTAGGTATTGTATCTATTTACTCGCTTAAATTGCTACTGGTTCTTCCGGTGAAATTATTCTCGAATATTTCAGTTTCCTGGACTCGATTTCGCCAGAATTAATGACAATGAATAAACGCTTTTAATTAATACCTATACTTCCTCTTCCGGGATTATTAAATCTTTCGAATGAAATAAACTTCCGCCGCGCTGATCGTATTACGGTGAACGCAAAAGATTGAGAGCTACGGTTTATCGAAGTGCTTTTTATCACACAAAGCAAAAATGTACCTGATGGAAGTTCGAAATTTCAATTTTTGGAGTGTAAATAGAAGAGGGACTTAAATACTTTTGATCTAAATATTAAAAATGTCTTCCTTTTTTTGTTAACATTTTTTTTATCATTAAAGTAGTTTACAACCTCAAATACTTAAATAATTTACGCCTACCGACTGTGCAGTTGAATGTCACCGTTTTCTTACACACAATGAAACCGATACTGTAGATATTTACATATTAAAGCTGCCTTTTCAGAATTATAGTTCTTTCATGAATGTAAGATGTCTACACGATAAATATTGTGACAGGAGAATCAATAGCAATATAACCAAAGCTGAGATATTAATTGTTGCAGTAACAGCTGTTGTTGGTTGAATTAGTAAAATTAGGCGTAGAAATAGGTAGTCAAAAAGAAAACTACAATGTGGATGAAACAGTGGATACACTGGGTGCTTCTAACAGATAACTGCAGTAGAAATTAAAAACAAATAAACAGTATTTCAATCTGAAATATTCCTTCCATTATTACCACTGTTTTGTTCCAAAAGTGTCCCAAAACAAAAAATACTATAGTAACAGTACTATCAACTATCTGGTTAAACGAGATAGTTTGAGAGTGCTGCCACGGTAACACGATAGCTACTATGAAATTGTTTATATAAATAACGACAGTTTTTGTTAGAGTTGCTATCCTGATAATAACTAGCATAGTAGAAAACGAGGCTTTAACAATCTTTATGTCACGTCTACCACTTACAGACATTAAAATGACAATTTAAAAGCGGAAACCTTTCCCTCTTCCTTGCGTCTATCTTATTGAATTTTGTAACCCCATCCTATTCTGCAAGTGCTAATGAGAGCGAGAGAAACTTTTACGAGCTGATCAGCCACTTTTAATGGTAAACCACTGTATGATCGCCCTATTGTTTTTGTTTCTTCCTTAATAGAGCTTCGCTTTAATTTTCGTCACGAAATGTTCTCTTTTAATCGAAAAATACCATTACCGAATGGCTAGGAAACATTAAACTTTATCTATAATAAGTGAAATGTATGGCATGCCTTGGCGTAGGTACTATCCTATAATTTACCGTCCATAATTATTTGACCTCTATTTAAAAATATCATAAATGTAAATGTAGGGTTTTGAAAAAGTCATGGAATAATTTATAAAATGCGAAACTTAATGAACATAATTTTCTACATGTCACTTTTAATTTACGTAATCTATGCAATTTATAAGCACGTGCTAATTTTTTTTTGGTTGTTTGATATGAATAATTTGAAATAAATTGCATGTCACATGAAGTACGAATACATATGTCAAAAGATTGAGCATCGATTGACCACTCTCTGGAGTTTATTGAAAGGAAAACTTCCGTGTAACTTAATTGCATTTCCCACATTTGCATAATTTCATTTTATAGTTCAATGGGTTACAATTTTACTAAAAGTATTTCTTAAACAACTGTCAAAGCATTTGTCATCAACATTCAATAATTTGATGGTTACCAAGATATCATTACCTGGTCTACATTAGAAGTAAATTTACAACTTAAACATCTACGTATATTTACAAATTCATATTTATATTCTTACTAGCGGCATCGCTCACGTTGATGTCCTAAGTACGACTACATAAAACGAATTTATCTATCCTACGGGAGTAGAATAAAAGGTACCCTATTCCTCTAACAATGTGTGTATAAAATTTCATAATGATCGGTTGTGTTTTAAAAGGAAATATCCAAATATAAATGACCGGTCTACGCTCACGCTGCACCTTTCTCTAAGTGAACGGAATATGTTTCTTGGTCCATCTGCCCTGGTCCAATTTCTTCTGTAGTTTCCTTGGATCGCTCAGAATAAATGCTGAAGCAGTAATTTTCCATTTCACAGATAATCTTTCACTTTTTGTATCTTCATTTCGTCCATCTCATCCATCTCATTAGTAGCTAACTGAAATAAAACATCTAAAAGCTTTAAAGTTCTTTTTTTTATTTATTGAGGCTACCTATGATGAGATCTAATAATTTTTATACGTATTAGGTACATTCTGTTTAATTAGTAAATTATACTGAAAATTTCGTTTGTACAACCCCACTAGACTTTAGGAATACTTTGCGAGCTGGGACCATTTTATGTTTAGACAGTTAGTCTTTTCATAACGGTCATTGTTTTAGTAAGAGGTTTTGTAAAAATATTTAGCGTCACCTCAAGGCATATGTAGAACTCAAGACTACTCCTTTTGAAAGTCGCTGTAGAGATTCTTTGTTACAAAAAGTCTTTGTACCTATTTTCTGCTCTCGGTTCAACAGCTTGATGGATACTCTCTTTAATTACGTTTTTTCAGTCTCTTTTATGATCGCGATCAGTATATCTTCCTATCCTAGACGCGAATAAAAGTATTTCATAAATCTTCTTACTTACATAAATGCAAATGTTATACCGTATAAAAAGTAAAAAAAAGTACTCCTTTAGGTACCTATATGAAACTATGTTTCCTGATTTACATCATCTCCCTTATAGGCAAGCGGGACATCCCCAAAAATTGAATTATTTAGCGACTTGGTCCGCACTCGTTTTAGTTCACTCCGAAAATTTTTCACTATTTATTACAAAAATATGAACTTATACAATATTTTACAACAAAATAGAGCATATCAATAACTCTGAGGGTGACAAATTACGAAGGGAAATTGGAAAAATTAGAATAAGGGCATTTAAGAAACGAAATATAGAGATAAAGGGCTCTAAAGGTAGGTAGGAAGGACATAGAAAATTAAGAGGGATAAAAATAAAACAACAATTGTAATAGAAGATTGGAGAGAAATATGTGGGGGAAATAGTCAGGGTAAGATGCAAAGAATTAGATAGAAGCGAGGATTCGAAAGATACGCAGTAGGGCAGAAGGGTCTGATACCGAAATATCTAGGATATAAAAAAGGATCGATACAATAGCAAGGTTTAAGGTGGGTAATGAATACAAGGAATGTAAATACTGGTCGAAAGATGATGAAAATTGTTGCGAATTTTTTAAAAAGGTGAATGAAACCCTGATGCATGTGGTAGAAGGCTATTGAGAACAAAAGAATGGATGAATATAGATGGATGGTGAATGATAGTATCAATGGAATAGCGTAGTTAAGGGAAATCTTAAAAAAGAGAAAGGGGTTGGTAAATTAAGGGGTGCATAAGTAACTGAAACGTTAAATTAAAAAAAAAGGTGAAAAATGTCTAGGGATTGGTAAAAGGAAAGGTGATGGAGGTATTACAAACAGAACATCCCTTTTTAGTAGTTTTGATCGACATGAGCTATTAGAGGTTTAGATCATTACTTAGCACTCGGGAGGATACCCATTCCGATTCGATTCTGGGTCCGTCCACCTTAGGCTAAATTTTTCTGTGGTTTTGTTGAATCACTTAAGCAAATGCTGATGCAGTAATAGTATTCCACAAAAAATCATTCACTCCTTTCTGTCTTCATTTCGTCGGTCCCGTCTTTCTCACTCCAACCACCACTCTCCCAAATTTGTTGTAATGACTGTGATAAGTGTTATGTAGGCCGAACTCTTAGACGAATTGATATAAGAAATAAAGAACACATGAGTGACAAGAGACACAAATCAACTATTTATGAACAATGTGTTACTAATAAACATTCTTTTAATTTTATTAATATTAAAATACTTGACAGTGAACCTAATTATAACAATCGTATACTGCCAGAAATGAAATTCATTAAAAAAAACCAACAGTGTTAACTTAAATACAATTTTTCAAAAAATATGGTATACTTATAAAAAATCTAATCATTTAATTTCATGCAACTCTTTTGTATCTACGCGCCCATGTGTTTATTTATTAATTAGACTTTATACATTAACACACAACCTAACGTTGTACAGTGCTGTTAATAGCTCTCGATGAGTTTAGTTCTCACGAACTAAAAGTTAATTGTAAGTTGAAAATTATTGTTAATATANACACTGTCAAAAAAAGAAAAAACAATGTAATTAGAACATCCAAAAGTTCTGAAGATGGCCCAAAACCAAGGAGCCGAAACGTTAAATAAAAATTGATTAAAATCCATTAGGTTGTCTACTTTTTGTTATTGATAACTAGCAGAAATATCGTTTATTGTTTTCTCTTAATCATAACCAAAATTTCTTTTAACAGAAAATAAAGCAAAACTTTCAAACATACCTTGACTAAAGTCGATTTTAACTTAATTCTAAAAATCCTTTAGAGTAGGTATCCTTTCACATGATACTTGAGTGCAGTGATAATGTGAACACGTTTATTTTTTTCAATTCCTTTTGTTTAGCCCTTAATTTATTTTATTTGACCGATTTGGCCACCACTTTAAATTAATTCCTAATAAGATTAGCCTATCCTATGATAGATATAATTGGAGAACGTAGAAAATGACAACCCATCTCACCACCCTGTATTATTATTGATTCTGCTAGGTAAAAAGTTGCTAATTGGCCTACTAATCCAGTAAGTAAGTACATGTTAGCATAAATAAATAATTTAGAATTACCAAATTGTAGTAATTGTGACATAAATAAAAATTTATGGAACCTATTTAACAATATAGGTAGCTAATAACTATAATGAAATGATTGTGAAAGATTTTTTCTTAATAAGAGGCCAAATGTGTTTAATTTGACAGGTTTCGAATGTATGACCAAATATTTACTAGTAACATCGAAAGAAGTTTACCGGAAATACTTTGCCAAGATTGTGTGTAGCACACTTTTTAGTTAAATTATTTATAAAATTTTTCTATTATCGTTATTTATAGACACCGTCCGCTTTTGACGTGAAAAGAAACTTCGCTTTAATTCTTCCCGCTCTTTCAAATCAAATTGTGCAAATCAAAATGTTGCCTGCAAACGACTGATTTAGTTAAATTGTAATTTTTTTTTTTGGAAGAATGGAATTTATTTCTGTAGGGAATATATTAATAGAGTGTAGGGTGAGGTAAACACCCAGGGAACCCACTCAGTGTTTAGAATTTAAATTAAAGAAAGATTATCTTGAGCTAAAAATAACAAGGTTAATTCACAGAACGGCGTTCCTCATTTACGATTAGTATATTTTATCAGAACATTTCGTAATATGATTATTAATCATTCATAAAAGGAATTGCAGATTAAACTGTGGTAAATAAATACAATAATATCAGTGACACTCATTTTCCTATACCTATGTACCACATCATCATCATCATCATCATAAGGTCGTCAGTCCTCAGACTGGTTGGACACGCACCTCTCTTTCCTATCCTGCGCTAATCTTCTCATTTCCCTAAAGCTAGACCATATCCCATATCCTTAACTATTTGAGAACAGTAATCCAATCTAGGTCTACCTCTACCCCTCCTAACTTCTGTTTCTGCCTCTAATATGTCTCTGACTAGACCTTCATGCCTGAGAAGGTGTCCTACCAACCTATCTCGCCTAGTTCTTATTGACTTCCATCTCTATCCCCGGTATCCTCATCATTCGCCTGTAATACCACATTCCGAACGCTTCTAACCTTTTCTTTTCCGCCGTGCCCACTGTCCATGTTTCGCACCCGTACAGCGCCGTGTTCCAAACATACCCCATAGAAGTGACTTCTTTTTATTGAAAGCAACTGGACCCTACGCTATCCTTTGCTTTATATACCTAGTACCCCTTCCGTTCTGACATCTTCTTCTAATTCTTCGTCTCATATTCACTCTTTCCGTACTTTTCATTTTTTAAAAATGGATGAGGGTTTCTCCCACCTTAAATGCCGATACATTAAGGGGATTCAGTAGTACATGCGCCGTAGAGTAAAAACATGCTTATCAGTTCTAATTATCATGAGTTTAATGTTTGGAACAGAGGTTTGAAACTTTGTAGTAAGATAGTTAAAGCTTTGTTCTAAAGTCTGTCGACGGCCATTTCTTAATTTTTTAAATTCTATTGAAAATCGTGTCCTACAAGGAGCATCAAAATTAAGCAGTTGTAAAAGCTTTTAATGACCACATTATTGAAAACCAAAAACGTACCGAGTTAGTGTGAACCTTTGTTTGTTACCATACAAAAGATTAGATATTTATCTCGCAGCGTTCAATCACAATGTTTAGAATAGAAACCCATGTTTTCGGAAAAATTCACACTAGGCAGGAGCGGTTTATTGCGGTCAATCCCCTTAATAAATGACGCCGAATTCTTTTCGGTTTACCGATTGCATCCGCGAATAATTACATTTTTAGCAGCGAATACAGGAACTGGGTTGCAATTTTTTAACCCGCGAAAAATGAAAATGCGAATAAAGAAACCGTGAAACTCATGCCTTTTATCACTTGAAAAAAATAATTTCTTAGGCAGTATAAAAAACAATATAGATGTTACTAAGAGAGAATTTAAATTAAGTACATACAAACTTCATTTTTATACAAATTTGCAACAAATCTTATAAAGGTCAGACTGAAAAGTCAAAAAAATTAAAAAAATTATTGTTGGAATAATAGCCTTAGCGAAGTTTCGTCAATGGTCACCTTTTTTTAATAACTCTTAATTTAAAAATTTGTTGAGGTGCAACAAGATCTTGTTTAAAATAATTTTCTGGAGATTCGCAGGCAAAATCGTAGGTAGGAATAAAGAAACTCATTATACTCTCGACTCTTGCTCATTAAACATACTTTTTTTACAGTACCTGCTAAAAGTTTTGTTCAATCAGGAATAGTAGTGCGAATCGAAAACAAGCGTTAAAACCTTTAGTATGTCTTCAAATATAAATAAACATCTCATTAATATTTTCAGTAGTAATTGGTACCAATAATAGAACATTCGAATGCAATTTTAGTCGATATAAGGTACAATTTTTCCTTGCAGTACTGTACGGATTATACGCTGCTCACCGGTTGAGAGTTTGGCCGAGAGTCATCTCCTTCTTTTTTTTTGGCGTAGTGCCGTTCTTTTCTATTTCGCGCAGATCATACTAAAAGTCGCATCGCTAGAGAAAATAAACGAAGTGTACACCCATTCATATTTCTTTCTGTGTCTACTACTAATCCTGTACTTTGTAATATCTGGTAATGCTGGTAGTACCTATTTAATGGTAGTTAACCGTTAGCAGAAACGAAAACTTGTAATTGCTAAATATATGTAACGAATGAAATCATAAATTTGTCACCACGAAATAATTTGTAAATAGAGCCATAGGGCTAACAAAATGATCTAATATTCGAAAAAGTACGGAATAACGACGAAAATTAACCCTTATAACTAATAACTTTAAGTTTAAGTATTTAATTTTAAGATTAGATAATGGCATTAGCGCAGTCGTTGGAGCATGAAATCCCTTTAATTTTGGTTGATTAGAGGTTGCGCAGGATTTCCGGGTGGAGGAATTTTAATGACGACCCAATAACTGCAAAATCGACCGAAAAATAACTTTTATCCAGATACTTATATACTCTTGTAAATAGCACGAGATCGAAACCTCCTATAATAAAATTATATGGGACTGTTTTTGTTCGTGTTTTACAAGATAGTGTGGGTTCTGATAAAAGAAATCTAATTTGTCTATTGTAAAATAGACAAAAACTGGAAAAAAAACACCCATTCAATGCGTTGGTAATCAGTGAACGAATCGCTTATTTTTTATCGGAAATTTAATGTTACAAAAAGTACTTTACCGATTTTGATTGAATTGCGAGTGCATCTAAGGTGTGTATAGGTGTATTGAAGTACAGTTCTGACGAAGGAAGCTGGCGAGCGGTGGCGCAGATACTTGCCCATTTATGACCTATTTGGGTAAGTCACTTGGAACCGATACACAAATAAGCTTTCAGTAGGCGTCAATTATAGTATTAATACAGATAGGACAGTAGCGTACTAGAAAATAATGTAAAAACGACTTATCAAAAAGAAAAAATTAACCTATTGCTTTTGTTTTGTAGTTAGTTTTCACATACACTCTCATCATGGGAATCTCTATCACTGTCACCAACATCAACAATTAGTTCTGCTGTTTGTCTGTCTATTACTTGCTCACTGATCCCCTACTTTTAAATATTTAATCTACGCCCCTGATAGGAATACTGAAGAATGAGGGCTGCAATATTTATACCTAAAACTGCCTACTTTTGCCACCGCGCATCCACGCCATTTTAAAATTTCCGAAAGCTTCAAGCGTCAGGCCTGTACCTAACTATAGATTTTCAACGCAAACAAACACTTTTGACCTATTTTGCAACCAAAAAATTGTTTTTTTTTAATTTAACCAACACGATAAATAAATGTATGTAAATAATTGAACGAAGAACATAAACAACTTAAGTCCAATACAATTTCTAGTTATTTATAGCAATATTCTGAAAAAAAAAAATATTTCTCGGTTAATTCTGCAGTTAATGGATCGCCATTATGATTATCTTCTTCCAACTTTCCCCCCTTCCCCCGGAAACGGTGCACAACTCCTGATTGTTATTCGCGATGTTATTCCAAACCAATTACTACTAAAAGGTATACGTTGTATAGAATCACAATCATCAGACTTGGTCCACTGACAGTAATAATTCGTATTCAAATCAATATTCAATAACAACGGATATCTATTACCCTATACTTACATATATGCTTGCACATTATGCATTAGGGAGGATTTAACCACACTACCAGAGATGTGATTTATTTCAAATACTTGCATTTAAAATGCAAATACAAAAGAAAAAGTACCTACCCATTTTTATCTTGCATTTAAATACTTTCTTGAGAAAAGCTGTTTATATTGTATTTGAAATATTTTTCCAAACGTATTTTCTATTTGTAAAATGCAAAATACATTTTTTTTACATACAAAAGTTTTACTAGTTTCACTGATCAAACGTTATATAAAATGATGAATGAAAGTTACTTTACTCACATTGGCTATTGAAGGTATTAGAAGCTTAAAAAGGGATCAAAGAAATATTCCATGAATGTCTTTTAATTCTTTAACTGAAGAGAGCCCACAAAATTCTAAAATCCTTGGAAATGGATAATCTAAAATATTGCATCGATATTGTTTTCCGGCTTCAATGTCATGATTCATGGAATTCTGAAGTTCCAAATTGATATCAATACCTGCCAAATCACCACTTATCGTACCAAATTCTACGAATTACGACAAAACAGTCCGCAAAAGTAATATCGAATTGATATACGCCAGCTGTGTAAAATTGAAAACTACAAAATATTGTGGTGATAAGTGCTATGCAAAAAACTTCACTTATTAGATGAACCCAAAGCTAAAAAAACTATGGATTCAATTTCTTTCTCTTATTACAATGTGTAAAATATCGGAAACATTAAGGGGGTGCAAATATATTTTGTTACAAAATGACTGATCTTGATTTTACATCAATAAAAATATTTACAACCATATTTTTATCGGATCTTTTACGCTGGACAAACTATTTTGGCATCAGTCTTTTTTCCAATTAAAACGGGTGACAAAGATAAATAAGGAAGCATGTAGAAGAATTTGTTGCTGAACTGAAGAAACTATAACATAAACATAGAAAAACTATATCTCAATCACTTCAATAAGAAAAATATGAATCATACTCAATCTTCGCAGCTGGTGATAGAGTGCAAACATCACTATTAGTCTGTAGCGACCAACATAAATTAGAGCACCCTGTACATATAATGTCGTTGTGTAAATATGTAAATCTTTTGTATGATTTTTATGAGGGGTTTCTTCGGTGATTTGGGTTCAACAACTTAATTCTAAATTTCTATCTTCAGCATGTTTCAAATCATATTTTCTTACTATTGGTTCCCTTCTTTTATATATCTACAACCCTTAGCTCCACCTTCATAACTTTCCTAAATTATTCAAATTCTAAATTCTTCAGTTCTAAATCAATCTTCGTTCTACTCTTCTTAGTCTCTAACAGTTGTCAAATAAATATTAGTTTTATCAGATTTTATTATTTTAATATTGAACACGTCAAGAACCAAAAGTCTATAAAAACTTCAATTTTTAAAATATGAGTAAATGCCTGCAAGTTTTCTTAAAAAATGTTTTACACTTAAGTAAATATAGAAAATTAAATAGGTTCTACAAAAGTATTTATTTGAGAAAAGTATTTTTAAAATATGTATTTTGCATTTAGCATTTAAAATACAAAAGGGAAATCTGTTTTGTATTTTACATTTGAAATAACAAATCAAAAAAGTATTTGCATTAAACATTTTGCTCATCTCTCCCCACTACCTCTTTTGATGTCAAAATCACTACCAATGAGCAACATTTGGAATTTCGAACTAAAATATTTTCAAATCTTGTGCTGGGACAATTATCATACAAAATTCTAATTCAACGATATGAGATACTTGGGAAATGGTTACCCTCTTGCTTGTTTTATCCTTTTGTTTCAGGCAGTAATTCTCCAAAAAAGGACAAAATTACATTCCTTAAGTTTTAAAATTGGGATATCTGAAACTCTTGACAAGCCGAGGCATTTCTGAGGATAGATTTAAACGCTTAAATTACTTTTGTTTTTTTTTTTCGTATTAGACCTGTGATAATTATCCTGCAACAGTTCTGTTACAACTAGAACATTACCAGCAAGAAATTATGGGTTATTCCTTTTTATTATTTACGATATTGGAACATTATTTAAAAAAGAGTATAGCCATTATTAAAAAACATTAAAAATGATAATTTAACTGGATTCGATTAGTTTCGGGTTAACGAAGGATATTGCTCCTCTAGACGCTAACCACGTTGCCTCAATGTAGTAGTTATTGTAATCTCATTTAGGAAGAGGACTTAACCTAATCTCCTGATAGAAGCTAGGTTTCACTACATACTGAACAAGACATGTTGACCGTTAGCTACGTATCGCTCAACTATGCATGGATTGTTCATAATGTAATTTTTTTATTTTGTAAGTGTAGAAAGCCGTTTGATTAAAATTTTTAAATAATTAGTGTTTAGTAATTTGGTAATGTAAAATTTTATTTATACTCCGAGGAAAAAAATTAATTTGTTCACATGTTTTTCTTAATGGCCGGGTTTTGTGAAGCAGACAACCTAATGGATTTTAATCAATCGATTTTTTTTTAATGTGCAATTTTAACTTTCTTTCAATATTTGACACTCTCTTCGATGACAATTTTATACTTTTGCAAAAATACACTGTCAAAAAAAGAAAAAACAATGTAATTAGAACATCCAAAAGTTCTGAAGATGGCCCAAAACCAAGGAGCCGAAACGTTAAATAAAAATTGATTAAAATCCATTAGGTTGTCTACTTTTTGTTATTGATAACTAGCAGAAATATCGTTTATTGTTTTCTCTTAATCATAACCAAAATTTCTTTTAACAGAAAATAAAGCAAAACTTTCAAACATACCTTGACTAAAGTCGATTTTAACTTAATTCTAAAAATCCTTTAGAGTAGGTATCCTTTCACATGATACTTGAGTGCAGTGATAATGTGAACACGTTTATTTTTTTCAATTCCTTTTGTTTAGCCCTTAATTTATTTTATTTGACCGATTTGGCCACCACTTTAAATTAATTCCAGTAGCGGTCACCCAGACCAGCCCGGTCCGCCTACCTCTTATAAAGTACGTCAGAATTTTAATATTTTTAAAAAATGAACTTGAACAGTATACACTTATAAAACTATAACTATTTTTTATCAGTTATTCTGTAGTTCTATTCATTTTTACGAATAAAGCTTTAAAAAATACTTCATTGAAATTTGAATACTTCTTTGTCAATTTTGAACCATTATGGTAGCCTATCAGTCCATGCAACTTTATACTTACACCATTTTTGTTTAGTCAGGCAATCAATAACTCGTGCAAAGAAAATGTTTATTTGTGTATATGAAATCAAATTCTGATTATCTTAACTACAACTCATAAAAGTTAATTTTAATAAAAACCAATATGTGGAGAGATACCCATTCAAATTTAACAAAAGCTATGGGCAGTTTAAGAACCTAAAAATTAGGTTGGTAATTTATTCTATGGAACCATACGTTTTTCTGTTATTAATTCAGTTTCCTCACTTAATCAAGTATGCAAAGTAAGTCACAGTTGGAAAACTTAAGTCATAAAAACAGCAGTGGTGGATCTAAACGAACGCCTTTCCTGAATAAATACGTCTTCATTATACCTACGATATAGGTAACGATTTTAATATAATTATGCTGTTGAAATTATTTCGACAACAACGCCAGTAATTTTGTCCTGAAGTTAACAATTAACGTAGCTAACAAACGAATTTAAATGTCCCTTTTTAGGATGAATTATTTGCTAAGGTCAACCTATAAAAATTAAGAGACCAGTAATACCAACTGCAAAAAAACAATCTTATTAAAATCAATATTATACTTCAGATCGTTAGTTTAACTTAGAAGCAAGGTCATAAAAAGTAACTGAAAGCGTGTTCGGTTATTTAAAGCACATTCGAATAACCAGTTCTATTAAATCTATTTCCAATAGTGTGGGAATAATATGATAATTGATTTGTTCGCTACAATTCGACTAAATATTTACTAATTAGAATTCCCTGCATCTAAAGAAGAACCGATACGCTTTATATCTTCACTAACGCTTTTCTTGTAATTTATATTAGTGCAGTCCAAACTACGCCCATCGTTGCATTTAAGTAAACCAAACCCAGTCTCAGTATTACTAAATATATTCGACTTCAACGCAAACTGCTCCTACAATTGCACGTAACCGTAAACACAGAAACGGCGCAGTAGCTGGTTCTAAATGAACTGGAAGCAAGCAATTCAATGGAATACAATCATCTTGGTCTATAAAACAATTTCCAACAAACGTCAATAGATCAGTGGTATGAGTTCGCGAACGCCATACGGCTAGAACCCAGATCCATTAACGGACGATGGTTTACCTTTTTCTTCTATATTAATGTTTATTTATTTACTAATTTCCACCGAGCGGCATGGCCTAGAGGTCTAGACCATTGCTTAGCATTCGGGAAGGACGCCGGTTCGATTCCGGGTCCGTCTGCCTTGGTCCAAGTTTTTCTGTGGTTTCCTTGGATCACTTAGGCAAATGCTGAGGCAGTAATATTCCACAGATAATCTTTCATTCTCTTCTGTCTTCATTTCGTCCGTCTCAACTTTCTCACCCGAACCACCACCCACCCATTCCCACGATTCCTGAAAGCAGGCTGAAGAGGGCCTTCCGCCCTACCTTCCGGCATAGCCCGGAGGGACTGCCCGCCCACCAGCATTACTGGCTGGTGGGAATGAAACACCCAAAAGTTTTTTTTTTTACTAATTTCCCATCATCAACATCATAAGGTGATCAGTCCTAAGACTGGTTGGACACGTACCTCCATTCTTTCCTATCCTGAGCTAATCTTCGCATTTCCCTAAAACTAGAACAAGCACATCCTTAACTATTTGCAAACAGTAATCTAATATAGGTCTACCTCTACCCCTCCGGTCTGCCTCTAATATATCTCTGATTAGACGTTCATGCCTGAGAAGGTGTCCTACCAACCTATTTCGCCTATTTTTTATTGACTTCCATCGAGTCCTCTGTTCTCCTATTTTTTCTAATACCTCGTCATTTATAACATTCTCTATCCACGGTATCCTCATCATTCGCCAATTCGCTTCTAACCTTTTTCTCTCCCACTGTCCGTGGCCGTGTTTCATACCTCTACAGCGCGGCGCTCCAAACACACACCTTTAACAACCTTTTTCGAATTTCTAAATTAACCCTTCGCGAACATAGACGTGACTTCTTTTTATTAAAGGCGACACGACCCTGCGCTATCCTCTGCTTTATATCTCTACTACTTCTTCCGTCCTGACTTATCTGACCTCCCAGATACCTAAAATCAATCACTTCTTATAATTTTTCATCTCCTATCTTTATATTCGCTCTTTTCCTACTTTTTCTTCCCCTGCATACCAACAGTTTTGTTTTACTTCTATTCATTTTTATACACTACTGTTTCGTCAGTACCGCTTCCATTTTATTCAAAGCTATCTCTAAGTCTTCCTTGCTAGATGCTAATATTGCTATATCATCTGCAAATCTAAGCATACTAATCTTTTACCCCTGTATATCTATCCCTGCAGTTGTACTGCCTTTAGTGATGTTGATTGCGTCTTCGATGTATAGATTAAAAAGTAGCGGGGACAGTGTGTATCCCTATCTAACCTCTTGTCCTGCATGTTTTAGAATTTCCCTCTGTATCCCATCTACACCTGGCGCCTTATTAGCCTTTAAGTTTTTTAATGCTACCTCGAACTCTTCTCTCATTATGGGATAACCTAGCTCATCTATCTCCACACTATTTTCCTTCTCTAATATATCTCCTAACTCAGGGCCTGCGTAAAGGTTCTCTAAATATTCTTTCCACCTATCTGCCTTTTCCTCGTTTCCTATCAAAATGACCCCTTCCTCGTTTGTTATATTATTACTACTGTACCCTGCATCTCTAAAATTCGTTTTAACTATAGGTATTATAAGCCTCATCGGTGTTACCTACTTCAAACTTTTCTTCTACTTCTTTACACATCCTATCAATCCACTGTTCCTCAGCTGCCCTACACTTCTTAATTATTTCTCACTTTATAGCCTTATACCTTTTCTGCCCTTCTTCGCCTGTCCTGTTTTTGTATTTCCGCCTTTCTTATATTAATCCTACAATCTCATTTGTTATCCAGGGTTTCCTACTTTCGTTTTGTTTAAGACCTAGTATATCTGCAGCTGCTGACTTTAGGCATGCTTTAATGCAGTTCCATTCTGTCTCTATGTCCCTGTCATTCGTTTCTCCCTCCGCCTTTAGTATTTCGTCTAAAATTCACTTACTTAAAAGTTGTGGACTCAAAATGGAACACCGCACATTCTGATGGGCGAGGGGGCAAGTTGTGATCGTTTTAACTTTCGCAGCGCAGCTTTTAATTTGTTCTAACCTAATTTTGTGCACTAAAATTCAAATATCTCTTTAAGCATTGTAAAAGATTGAGGCAAGAAGTTTTGTTCACTTTTAGAAAGCCAAGGAGAAAGTAGGTTCTTGAAGATATTACTGTATCTCTCATATTACTTGATTGACGGTGTATTAGTTAGTGTAACGTTTTAACCAATTGAATTGTTAATAACAAGTTATCTGACTATTTTTGGGAAAATCATCCTCGATCTTGCTATTTAATGTTCAAGGTGCACAACAAAAACTTTGAGCATTTACAAAAATTCCTGGATCTTGGGACTATATCTTTGTATAAAGTAACTTCCACTTGTTTACCCTCAATTTCTTTCAAGTCTGTAACAATTTACAAATTGGGAAGGTGTTACTGAAAATGTATTTTCGGAAAAACACGGTATATAAAACTGTACGGTTACGCACTTGGAGCTCATTGGATTTTGGCCCTATGTCATTAATTTACACTTTTATTAGAATGCATTATCTAGTGAGGAAAGCTAGTATAATGTTGATTTTCATATGAAACTTTGTAGGTATCTATAATAATAATTGAATTAATCTTTTTGACTATAAAAGAAGAAAGAATTATTTCTCTCAAACTTATTACTTCGTTAGTAAAAAAATTCCTTGGAATTTTTCAGAAAGTATACTTTCCAGGCATCGTTATAAAGACGGAAAATGTTCATTTTCTCGTAATGTCTAACATAACAATAAATGGCGTTTTACAATCCATCATAAATTTTATTTTTCACGCGGTATTAACATGACGTTATGTGTCGTGAGACGTCAGTCAAGAGAAAGTAATTTTTCATTTAATTTGCTACAAGATTTCGAAATGATAGCCACGAGATATCGTTTAAATTATTATTTCCGCGACGTTATCTTGTAAGTATATTGCAATAATAAAATTGAAAATGAATGTTGAAAATAAAGATCACCTGTATAGTGCAGTGAGTATTTCGAATAATAAACTTATCTCATTTCTGATGTTATTCTTTATACAGAGAAGAAAAGTGAATGTTCTAAATTAGAAATAATATTTACACAGGAACTTTGAAAATGTACAAAGTGATTAATTGTAAGCTCAAAATTTCATTTGAGTGGAGACTGAATACGACCAATACCTCACATGTAAATTGGGACGATGGCGATAGTCAGGTTACCTCAGAAATAGGTAAATTTAGCCGGTGGTCTCCACAAAGGCGTTTAAGACCTGTGTAAATTTATCAGCTTCGTGGGATAAATGTACTAAGAAAACACGTTACAATTTCGTAGAACAGTATAATGGCAACTTTGTTTTGAAATTATGCAATTAGCGTCTTTAGAATACAATGAAAAAGTAATTAAATGTGTTGACTATTCAATGGAGAATTACATTTCACCTACTTCACAGCTTCCACTTATTTTTTGGGCATGTTCCTCTGCATGTAAAGTTATACGTTATATAACTATATTCGTTTACTAAAACACTTTTAGGGTTATTATACAGGTTGTTTCTGAAATAAGTAGCAAGCCTGCAGGAGATGATAAGGCACTATAAAACCAAAAAATTAAGTAAATGCTTGTGTCCGAAAGTTCAACGTTTTCGAGAAAAACGTAATCCAAAATACAGGCAAATGTAACTTATAGTAGTCTTTTGTTCTTTTATTGTTGTAGACTTGTACGTGTGTAGTCAGTCGAATTGGCAGTAAGTTAGTGTACCACTATCATAGGTCAGTGTAGAACAGTAGTTAATACAATGGCGTTTAGTACAGCAAAACTATTTTAATATAAACTATTACTTTTCGGAGTGTACTTAAAGTAAATAAAAATGTGTATATTATTAATTTGACTTTAATATAGAATAAAATCCTCTATATAAGAACTTTCTCGTTTAATTTGATATTGTTAGAACGATTAAAACTTTTTGATCCTCTAAGTTTCTACCTGAACAGTCAGACGAGTTTACATACCACAGTGTTCAACTAAAATTGCCCATCAAATAAGTTTTCAAGTTTTGGGTAGGGATCGAATGAATTTACATACATTCTCAAACTCAACAGTCCCAATGGCCGTTTTTACCCAATTTCCTTGAAATCCAGCAGAATATTGAATTAAAACAAAGTCTAGACATGGCTAATAGTCAGGTCGTTTTCTTCTATCTGAAAGCCATGGTCTAGGATTTGTTTTTTCACCGAAGAACAACCATAGAGATAACAACACCGGATATGAAACCCTTAGCCTTCTGATTTTCTTCCATAATAATACCATACAATTACGAGACTAATAATCAGAAAATCGACATTCGACCAACTTGAATTCAATTCAGCTTACAAACATAGAATTATTATTAAACGGAGCAATTCGGTATATTTGAATGTGTTGAGATTTGCTTTGGTGGACGACTTAGGATTGCTTTTTGGGTACCAACTTTTCAATACAGTTTGTTTAACATTAGTAATTTGCTGATTTCTGTTCTAATTTACTTATTATTTTTCAAAATAAACTTATAAGAAAATATTGGAGATACATTTTAGTCAATTACCATCATCATAAGGTCGTCCGTCCTAAGACTGGTTGGACACGTACCTCCACTCTTTCCTTTCCGACTCGTGAAATATTTTAAATTTACTTTTCCTTAAACTTATATTATCGAAATTGCTTCATAAAAGTCCGACTTACATGAATTTAGATTAGTTTCCGGACTGTATTTAAACACTCGTATCAGAATGTAGAACATACTGTTATAGTGTCGAGTAATTATAATACAGTATGTAGTCGTCATAATATCGAATTAAAACAAAAAATAATGTTTTCTGGCCGACGATTGTCACATTCACTTCTTCCTGTCTTGAACCAATCTTCGCATTTCCCGAAATTTAGGACAAATCTAGATTTTTAACTATATTTACAAATAGCAATCTAATCTGGATTTAGCTACGCCCCTCTTAATTCTTATTTCTGTTTCTAATATGTCTAACTATCCCTTCATGTCTGGGAAGATATCCTTCCAAACTGTATCGCGTGTTCCTTACTGACTTCCACAGCATCCTCTGTTCTTTTACTCTTTTCAATACTTCCGCATTTCCAACCTTTTTATCCACGATATTTTTAACAACCTTCCATAACACTACCTTCCACAGCGCCATGCTCCAAACATATTCACACCTTTAATAATCATTTTTCGAAATAGGCAATAGATACCTAGTTTGGTCTACTTATGACAACAGAAAGTAATTATTTTATCGTGAAAATTCAGTTCATGAATTTCGCGTACCCTCTGCGACTATCCTTCATCTTTGAATCGAATAAGCATGCGACTCTTACGATTGTGTCGCGTCTTCTAGGCTTCCTTCAAGGAGAGTATAAAAAGTAACAGACTATTTGGATTTATAAGTTATAAGATGTTCTCGGTTATTTCCGGATAGTTTCTCGCCAGATCCTTTTATCGTACAGTATATGTGTGTTGCCTATATATGATTTACAATCCTTTGCTGTCAACTCTTGAAGTTACTGTCGTACCGATGGCTGCATCAGGCATACGTTTACAATATTTACTTTATTAACTTGTGGTGTAATTCGTACTCTTTGGATCATGTAAATACCCATACGTTTTAAAAACTAGAGTGTGGATAGAAGTCTATTAAGGTCCATTTTGACAGAAACATTATCACGTTACCTATTACAGTAGAAGATAAATAAATTTATTGCGTTAACGATAAAATGTGGTAGAAAGCGGAAGAATTAAACTAAGCGGAGACATTCGAAACTACTACTTGTTCTCTGTTCTGTGTCGTAATTTTGGAATGCCTAGAGCAATTTCCAAAAGCAGGTATTTTTTTATCATATTAGTGCTAGGAATACCAAAAAGCAAAAATGTAGGAATGCATAATTGGAAGACAAAACCTAATAATAAAAAATTTACCCTGTTGAATATAAAGCTATAGCTATACAATATTTTCATTATTTCTGAGATGATACTTATTCGTCTGTTCAACAACAAATGTCAAATTATATTTTAATCACTTTTCGCAATATTCTCAATAATCGCACAAGCGCATCGTCTTACGAAAAGAACAAATGCGTGGTTTACTATTCGACATTTCAATAAGAAGCTTATTCAAGAACAGCATCCTTTTTGATTAATTCACGACCCGTCCGTCTCTTTTACTACATTTTCCCATTTCTAAGTCAGAAAGTACCGGGTACAAAGAACGTATTTACTGTACATAATTGACAATTCTGTACCTACTACTTTTTTTGTGCATACCTAGGATACCAAGGAAATTAGTTCTATCAAATAAATCGAATTTATGCATTTTGGTAAGGGCTGAAGCTGAGTTTTATTCGTTTACTTAATAAAATTATGAAAACACTATTTATTAAACAATGGCTGAAGCAATTTCTTGAAATATGATTTAATTATTGGAGAAATTTGATTATACTTTAAATTACCTATATATATAAAAGAAAGTCGTTTTAGTTACACTATTGATAACTCAAGAACGGCTGAACCGATTTGGCTGAAAATTGGTGGGGAGGTAGCTTAGAACCAGGAGACGGACACAGTATTTATCCTATTTTCCGTGGAAAAAAATGGTAAAATCAATCAAAACATCAGTCTAGCCGTTCATTTGTTAAAAATGGTATAACAAAACGCAACTGGAGGAGTTGCAATGTTTAAATGGATCATATATTATTTGTGGTCAGATTTACCTGAAACTTGGTTTTAATGGTCTCGCATTTAATTTTTGAAAGACCTACCTCGACATTTTAACAATTTAACCTCCAAAGGGGGGGGGGGGTAAGAAGGTGTTGCAATTTTTGTTTAGGGCATACTTTATTTCTGGTTGAATTTAGTTGAAACTTCGTACATATGCTATTTGATATTAGCAATCAAATGAAAAGAGGTTGCAACGTTTCCATGGATACCCCATATTTGTACCGGGATTTACTCGAAGGTTGCCCATTGTTGAAATTAAGCAAATACGTGTTTTGGCAATTTTTAAAAATCAACCCTTAAGGATGAAATGTTGTTGCTACGTTTGTATTTGAAATCTAAGATGGCGACATTACATAAAATTAAAACGTTGTAAGGGTGAGAAACAATATCAATTTCTGCGAGCGAAGCCGCGGGGAAAGGCTAGTAATTTTAAAAATGTAAATTTTGATCTTAGTTCTTTCTTGTATGTGACCGTGGATACATGGCAAAATCAAAATTGTTTCGTTTTGCCAGTTCGTTGTTTTGTATAATATTGTTGATTTTCAATTCTGAAAGGCCCTTTTTACACCAAAAATACAGAAACGGTAGATATTTCTAAACTTTTATCGTCCGCTGGTGCAGCTCGATTCGCAGAACTTCATTAACGGAACATTTTTACTGATTTCACTGCAGTCCAGTCAATTAATGCAACGAAACCAATAGTATTAAATGGTAATGCCTTTTGTTTTTGTTCGTTTTTTCGAAAATTCTCGTTTAGATGCATAAATTGGCGGTGGCTTACTGCGTATCTGCCGACAGAGGTCTTATTAACACGATTTAAACAGTTCAGGTTTCAAATTCAATTTGCACCGAGATAATTAGGGAAACGACACTCATCCGTTCAAGTAAATGGTTAGTTGGACAAGGTTTCCTTCACCCTTAGCCGTCGCCACTCTCTCGAATGTTATTCCTTTAATTCCTCATCTGGCGTGGGATTAAGGGAATTTAATGTTACCCTAAGAAATTAATGTGAATTTTGTTTTGATCTGTTTTCATTTCCAACGTTAACCAGATATTTCCACTTTCATGTCGTATTCTAGTTTGTGATCATATCTTAGGAGTTTAAAACACATTTTTTGAGCAAAATACAGTGGCGTACGTCACTTTTGTTGTGATGTAAAACATACGAGATAGTAGACACATTGAATTCTTTTATTACTTAGAAACCGTAATGAAATGTTATTCGAAACTCTACGATATGGATATAACATCTTGGGCGCAATTTCACGTTGGTGTTTATTAAAAACTTTTATAAGAAAGCTTATTACTTTTTAAACACGCATTTAAAGCTTTTGCCAGTATCAATTTAACGTTTCCGAATGTATAAATAAATAAGGATCAAGAAAACACTAACACAATAAAAATTGTTTGACCACAAGACAGATAATTGAGGGAAAAATCAGACTCACACGAATTTCGACGTGGAGCATACAATAGAATTTAGATAGAAAGGAAACAAATGCATTTATAAATAATGTAAAATTTATCGTACATTTGAAAGTCAAAACCTTGTCAATTAAAAGAGTATATTTACCTATATACATCTTGTACACAACTTGGCACCTTCATAATTAAAAATTTGTGATTGCAAAATATTTTAGTGTAGAAGCAAACTTATTAGTGGCTTTCTTTGCATTTCTATTTTTGAGGAAATAACGCATAAATGTACATTAGAATTTCAATGTAATTTGCAGTATTAGTTCTCAGTACTCACCCTATAGCATTTTGATCTTTGATGTAAGTGCGGACCTCATACATGCCAGTGACGATTCTCTACTAATAAGTTACTCGTGAGTGACACATGTATACGTCGCGTAACAAAGAACCTTTGAGAAAAATGAAGACTTACTTAGATGGCAATATAAATAAGCCTCTGGGTGACAGCCGAAGTTAGGTACTATATAGACAGGTAAACACTTAAAATTCTACAAAATGTTTAGAAAACTAAAACTCGTTTACACTACATCTATATTATAACATTCGTCTGTAGTTCGCCTTGCTTGTTTATTATTATCTATTTATTATTGAACAACTATCTATATACACAAATTCTATTTGAGTACTGTGGAACGTAACTAAATAAACATTTAAAATTCCAAAATGTTTAGAATTAAGACGCGTTTTAGTTTCATACAACCTCATACAAACAAGTCAAGTGGATTTAAATAACAATTAAACGTCAGCCAAGGTACAGAACCTATACGGCCAATCCAGCGTCTAGAAAATTGTTCGTCTACATGCTATTCTGCACTGACCTATAACACTGACACACTGACCTACTGACAATGATTGACTACATACATACAAGCCTACAACGTTAAAAAACAAAAAACTACTCCAGGTTTACTGTAACTTAAACATCGTCAACCACACTCTAATCTAACAAATAACATTTATTTAATTTTCTTGATTTATTTCACCCCCTGCATACTTGTTCCTTATTTTAGAAACACCGTATATATACGTTGACTTACTCTGGAAAAGTATATCTCATACAGATACATTTACAGTCACCGTTGAGCAAAACAGCTGTGTTTTCTCACTCTTTTAATAAAAATATGTAGCATTTCAGGCAAAGGATATTACATGGAACTACTGTAATTTGTTTTTATAACCTACCCGTTTGTCTTCTTTTCTGTGTGCATTCTCTTTTAACTTTTAACCAGACATCGTTTTGTCAAATTAGTTTTTGAAACAGTAAGCAAAATTTTACATACGTAGGAGAACCTTCAGTTCATCCGTTTTCTTTGTTATAAGAAATTTTTATACCAGTGTCGATTGTTTAAACCTTTTTTTGTCCTTGGAAGGGCTTTCTTCCTCATTAACTTCATACAATTTCCTTTTTTAAACAACATAAAGGTCATTTTAGCGCATATCCTTAATATTGTATTATGACATACGAGTCTATATAGAGAATTGAAAGAGACTGTCCATTTTTTTAATTAGACGCACCACTACACACGTATTTGTCCTTTCTCACAGAAGAAGGTATTGTAAAATTACAGGAGCGGAAAATTCAGTACGGTGCCATTGAAAAACTAGCGCTATTAGCATAAAAAACTCCAACGCACCAAAGCATCCACCTTTAATTAACTGTCTTCCACTTTGACAAACGAAAATTCATTTCCGTTGCTTTGAAAAAGTGGAAATGTAATAACTAATCGGTAGACGTTTTTAGGGACAACAGACACAATGTTTAGTTACAAAATTTTTATTTATTGTAATATCTGCAATAAATAACATTGACTTCCTCGGTTGGAAGGACAATATACATACATATAGGATTAGACGATTAGAATTTAGACTTTAGAGATGAACATACAAGGACAAAAGATTAGTATGCTCAGATTTGCACATTACATAGTTAATGTATTACCATCCAGCAAGGAGAAATTAGAAATAGCCTTAAATGAAAAACAGTATGGCATGAAAATAAATTAAAGTAAAACGAAAATGTTGGTATGCAAGGAAAGTAAAAGTAGTGAAACAGTGAATGAAGTGATGGGAGAGGAAGACTTATTGAAAGTCAGATAATTAAGGATGAAAGGAGTAGTACAAATACTTATAAAACAAAGAATATTAAAGGGTCGAGTCGCCTTTAACAAAAAGAAGTCACTTCTGTGTTCGTAAATGGTTAATTTGGAAATTTAAAAAAAATATTGAAGGTGCATATCTGGAGTACGGCTCTGTACGAGTGCGAAACATGGACAGTGGGCGCGGTGAAATAAGAAATATTGGGAGCGTTCGAAGGTGGTGTTACAAGCGAATTATAAGGATACCGTGGATAGAGAAGGTTAGGAATGAGGAGGTATTAAAAAGAGCAGGAGAACAAAGGGTGCTATAGAAGTAAAAAAGAATGCACTAGATAGGTTCGTAGGACACCTAAGGCATGGACTAATTAGAAACATATTAAAAGCAGAAACAGGAGTTGAGAGAAGTAAAGGTAGACCTAGATTAGATTAGTGTTCACAAATAATTAGAGATATTCTAGTTTTAAGGAAATGCGATGATTAATTCAATTTAGTCTAACTAGTATAAGAATAACTTATATTACTCTATAAATCAAATTTGATAATAAAATACGTGCGCATCGCTAATTATTACCAACCGCTAAGTGGCATAAATGTAGAAAATGAAAACAGCAAGGTTTTCTTTTTCAACGTTTTCGACTTTCGATTTTTTTCGAGTTTTTTGTGTCACATGTGTTATCAGATTTATGATTTTAAAGACGATAATCTTGCATTAAACATGCCAAGTAAAAAAAGAATAATTTATCCAGTTCTCGTTTTCTTTTTCTCAAAGATTGTTCTGCGTAAACTAATCGTATTTCCGTTATTTACGAAAATACAAAAGAAAAGGCGCTTCATAGATTTCGCATGTAGGCGCTGTGACATAAAACACTCCATGAATAAATTGAAAGCTAAAATTCCAAGTTACACATTTGTTTCTATACACATTCCTTTATTCTGAACAGGAACATATTCCATAGAGCGATTACGAGGTTCACTTTCTAATTTCTAAAATGTAATGTTGAAGGTTGCTTTAGAGTGATTTTGAACAAGCACAATGTTTTTTGTTTAAATGTTAGTCTACATTTTGCAAATATAAACTTTGTTTTAACGTATCACGTCACATTTTTTTTGTATGTAGATTAATATATGTATATACATATATATGGCTCTTTGAATCGGCAAATTTATTTGTTTTTTCACAAAATTCATTTTATAGCTTATATTTCTATTTAATGCTCTCTGACTGAGCATTATATTGTATTTTACTTTATTTCAGATAGTCTGAAAGTAACTGTTGTCGTTTAAACCGCCTGAAAGGAAATAGTTTATAGCGCGCCACTATTGAGAGATACGTATAATATTAAGGTGTAACAAAAGATTGTGTTTCATTTATCTTTAACTATGGCTTCTGTAAAAACAATTCAAATGTATTTTTTTACATTTGCGGATAATACACAATAGTTAAGTTAAGACTGAATATAACAGACTTTGTAAAAAATGCTTATTAAGCGCTGACTTCAGAATGAAGTTGTGTCACCAAGATAAACACTGGGTTACGATAAAATATGCCAGTTATGTGTTGAAGTGTGAAGACAGTGGACTTTCATCAAATCATTGTTATTCGGGATTTCTATGTCCAAATTAGAATGCAGTTGGAAGTAGGAGTGAAAAATGTCATCAATACGAGTTTGATAGAAGAAAGTATTGCTTCCACCACATTACATTAAACTTGGTTTGATCAAACAGTTTGTAAAGGCATTTAGGCTTGACCAATGGTGATTATTTCATGTTTAGATATTGAGGTCATGATCTATATGGGTTTTAAGCATATAAAAAAGTCGTAAAAAAATTACTTTTTAAGAAAAAAGTCAATTCAAAAATCACGTTTTTTTGCTTATTTTCGATCTTTCCATACTTTAATATTGTCGGAGGTATTTTTAACCAACACCATAGAAAAGAGCATCGTTAAAAACATAGAAACACTAGTTATCGAATATTTTTCCGTCGCACTCATTACGTGGCAAGGGTTCAAATGGAAATGTGTTCTCTGAGCATTTATGGGTTAATGTGACGTGGTATATACCATATAAATATCGTTTTCTATTACTTTTAAGGCAATTACGACAAATATTAACAATTTAACAAAAAAACTTTTCAAAAAAAAACTTTCGCAGACGTGTGTTATTTTTAATATAATACCCTCTGTTTATTTGTTGAAGGTCTAAAATTTTCATTCTTAAATATAGGTTGCAGATCTTTCGATCGAGTGATATTATTTTGACCACTCCAGTTACAATTAATTCATTCATTAGTGACATTAATACGAATATTTCACTTGTAGATGGATACAATTACCACGTTTTATTTAAAACTATAAATTATTTACTGACTATTGGTTACACTAAACATATTCGTGCGGTCTAAATCAAATGGGGTCGCCTTTATCGGAAAATTGTTAATCTCATGTCTTGGGAAACTCTCTACAGGTTTATTCTTATCTTTCCCATTGGCGTTCTCCACTTGGTATCTATGTTAAAAACCTGTGCATAAAAAGAAAAAGAACTTATTTTGTGGTAATAGTTTAAGACCGAAATTGAAAAATCCGACGTAGAATCTATCTCATTTCAAATACTCCGTTAAATATGTTGCCAACTCGGCACTTCTTTTATGTACCTATCATCATTCTATTCACATAAAAGGAAGCCTCCCTTTTTATTTTTGTTTTTATTTTTACGCCTCGTATTACATATTTATACTGACCCATAAATGTTTTATGTTGCTCACTTTATTACAAAATTGCATCCATTCATCATGGCTTAACTTACGTGAGTAACAGACGAGTCTCAAAAACTCACTTAGTAGGTACTGCAGTTCCGTATTTCTTAAACAGTTTTACGATTTTATAAAATTTTTTAACGCAAACTGCCACTGTAACCATTTAAATTTAGGCAAACCTTTTTGGTAGAATCGCTCATGTAATGGGTAATTATTAGAAAAGAAATTAAGGTAACATATAATACGTTATCAATCCGTTATTATTAATAAAGAAACTTTTTAGATTCATATGCGTCGGGTTAAATTATTATATATAGTCTTCTTGAAAAATAAATTTTCCGAGCTACTAATGCTGGCGGGCGGGCAGTCCCACCGAAGGACAAGGCGGAAGGCCCCTTTTTATAAATTGTGTGAATGGGTGGATTGTAGCTGGGGTGAGGTAGACGCGACGTACGAAATGAAGACAGTGGAGACTGAAAGATTATTTATCTGTGGAATATTACTACCCAAGCATTTAGCTAAGTAAGTAATTCAAGAAAACCACAGAAAAACTTGGACCACGGCAGACGGACCCGAAATTGAACCAACGTCCTCCCGAATGCTAAGAAATAATCTAAACCTCTAGGCTCTAGGCTCTACGCCATATCGCTAGGTTGTCTTGTTCATGAAAAAGATTATGTAGTTTCCGTCAGTTCTCTTAAAGTCCATCTTATGTATTACACAGCCATCCTCCGAGCTCAGAAAATAGATATTTCCTCCATGAAAGCAGCAACTTTGTCGATTGGGCATGACATAAATAGGTTAAGTACCTAAGGGATGGGTTATATTACCTAAGTTTTTTATCAGTCTTAATTACAACAACAATTGACAACAATTTTTGGATAATAGGTTAATATGCCTAATACGTATGTAAACTGCGTCGCCTATAGTGAGCCTTGTCCAACACTTGAAAACTTAAGCAGCACTAAATACCCACTAAACAATAATGCACTACCTCTATTTCGATATTATATCTCTATTTGAATATTATATCGTCATCTACGAATATCTACTGCTACTGAAGTATTTCACAAATTAATTAACACAAAGGTCTTATTAAGGTATCCTTTTCTAAATCGAATTAAGATGCAACGAGTTAAACAATTGTCTTTTAAATGCCATTTCTGAATATATAATTAATAAATTATTAATTGGCTAAACAATTTGAATGAAAATAGCATTAAGGTAAGAAGAAAATGTTTTTGAAGTGAAACTTCTTTACGCACGGTAGGGTAAGTTCGTTTCATGCGAGTTGCTATGTAACGAAATCATGCAACGAATGTCTAGTAGTGGGGATCGCTTGAGCCGTAAGCGTGCTTCAATGCAACGTTCGGTACAGACAACTCCGGCATGTATAGTGTAGCCCTAACAAAATGTATGAATGTATGTGTTTGTGTATGTGTGCCTACACTCTACAGTCGAAACGACGCCATTGACGCTAATTCCTCAACCCCTACCCCGGTATGTTTATGTGTTTGAACAAGTTTCACTTCAGTAGCATGTATAATTACACGTTGTATTTTTTTAAATGTAAAAGTATCTTTGAAAAATAAGTAAGTATTCTTTAATTTGCCTCTATTATCAAAATGCAAAGCTCTATGAATTTAATTACATAATTATACAAAATTACTGATGCTAGAACTAATACCTTTATTAATCTTTAAGAATAATAAATGTAAATTGTAAACAGTGTTACTACTAAAGGCAATTAGACCATACTTACCTATATAGGTCAAATTCTCGACTTACATAAATGCACAGAAATCACAAAAGGGAGCATGAAACCATTTTTGTTTACGAATCCGAATTCTCACTTTCTGATCCAGTTTGTCCTTTAAATGATAACAGCAGTAAATGTAAAATAATCCCTGTTGTTATCCCCTCAAAATGTGTAAACATTTTTCATCACTCTGTGCTTATTAGATTTTTATTATTTACATTTTCCAAGTTATTTCATAAGCATAGTGAGTGGTAACGGAGCGTTCTTTATGAAATTCAAATATTATCATCTGCTTTTGGGCGGTGGAATGCTAGCAACATGTGCCAGTCAATTTACATTGGGTGCTCCAAGAATGGAATTCAAAACAAAGATTTACTTTGCATATAAATAATGGAAAATATTAGAATGTGGTCTCTCGGTCCTTTATTAAAATTTCCAACAATTTGTGCAGACTGGCCGAAAAACAATTTTTATCTACACCATTAATTTCTATAAAGAGTAGCAATGTCAAACTACTACACTCTTGAAAAAATGGGTTTTAGTTACCACAACAAATTTTGTCAGTGAAATTCATCCTAATTAAAAATTTATAGTATCAACTACAGTTGCTCTTTATAGCATCGTATTTACAAAGCATTACAATTATAAAACGATTAGTTAAATGAAATAATTTGAAATAGGAATGATAAAAACACTGTCTATTTATATTTAGATGATGGTGACACCATGTTCTTAATGAAAAGTACAACATATTTACATATAATAACAATAAACTTCCGCGAGCATGCATATTGCAAAAATGGGATTAATAGTGACTTTTCAGTCACACTTAGGAACAACCTATAACTGATCCGACAAAATAAGATTACAGATAGTTCTTTGGGCAAGCATTAAAATTTATTAGTTCACATAAACTAGAAATTAACTTTTTCTAATATTTCTTGATTACACTTCTATTGAATAATGTAAACCGATGCGCTACATAGCCTTAATGAAACAAGTGACTCAGATCTGTAGCATATAAGGTATTTTCCTGGTCGTTGAGGGTTTTGATAATTGGATTGGGATATGATATTAAAAATAAGGAGTATATAAAGACATAATAACATTTCTAGCGCAAAATACAATCTAGTTCCTTATGAAGATTCATTTTCACCCTTTTTCGCTGATTTTACCCCCCCCCTCTCATTATTGCATTACAACCGTCAACTGTTATCAGCCATCTTTGACAACTGTCACCGACAACTATCTCTTAGGTCTTCGACCCCAGCCCCGTGCCCTTCACTCTGCATTTTAAGGCCCCCTTCGTCAGTTGCTCCGTTACAATTCTCTTCCATAGACTTCAGCTGTCGTCTTCTCTTCATCGTCAGGTCACAGTAAAAAGATCTGTACCAGAGCCGGTCAAACTCGGCTCTTTTGACTCCGTGGAGCTCCTAATTGCTCCTACGAGTGCGAGTGAGATGATTCTTTCCTTTTTTTATTCCTTCCATTTCGTAGGTAAGTCCCCTCTTCCATAGCCGAACCCAATAGTATTGTGACCGTAGTCCGGCACGCTACCCCTGAGCTGCGGGACGATCATTAGAAAATTTTCGTAGTTACTACTTAAGTTGCGAGAGGGGCTTCGTTTGCCTACGGGATGGAGCGACTTGCTATCGGAGTAGAAGGAAGAAGAAAAAGAAAAAGCAATATGGATCATTATTGCTTACTCTCTCGAACTCAAGGAAGAGTATGGAGTGACCCAAACTACCCTCAGATAACGGCTCCTACGAAGTCAAAATTTACCAGGCTCTGATCTATACAGTAGGGCCACTGCTTTGATCTACCTAAAATGCCGACTTTTTTGCAGGTCATCATAAATTATCTTTATATGCGCTAAACTTGCCTATACGAGGACGGTTCAATAGCTTTACTGAAGTGTTTAGTTACAAAATGTATTTATACTGTAACTTCACGACGACACTCTGTACAAGCCAGTTCCTGCTTAGCAGGGAACTCGTTGATAAAGGTTTAGACAATTGCTTAGCATTCGGGAGGACGTCGGTTCGATTCCGGGTCCGACTGCCTTGGTCCAAGTTTTTCTGTGGTTTGCTTGAATCACTTAGGCAAATGCTGGGCCAGTAATATTCTACAGATAATCTTTCATTCTCTTCTGTCTTCATTTCGTCCGTCTTAACTTTCTCACCCGAACCACCACCCTCCCATTCCCACGATTCCTGAAAGCAGCCTAAAGAGGACCTTCAGCCCTACTTTCCGGTATAGTCCGCCCACCAGCATTACTTTCCTGGTGGGAATGAAACACCCAAAATTTTTTTTTTCGGCAGGAGAGGGATGTATGATCGTGACTGGAGAGTGACACTACTGTATAGATCTTTATACTATGGTCAGGCGGTGCTATACTGCTATACTAACTCCTAGGCAAGCTCCATAACACTCTTAAAAGTTATTTTTAGACAAAAGAAAAAGGGTTTTATTGAGTCGTATACGTAGATTCCAAATATATTATAAAACCCAACCCAATATTCTTAATCTCAAAAAAAAAATAGACGCAGCCCGGTGATATAGTCATCATCATCGTTCTTAGTACGAAAGCTGTAAGACTTTCCTCATATTATTCCTTGGTAATATTACTATCGCCCTTCATGATTTTCATGAAGGTCGTAATATTAAAATTTAGGTATCTTTCTTTTGTAGAAATCGAAACTTAGAAATTTACATATTTGACCAAAAATAATTAAAATATAATTTACTTTGCAGAACTTCCGACGAACCAGTGTATTGATAAGTTTAAGTAGTTTTAAGCATCACTGAAACCTATAAGGCTTTTAAATGGTTGGACTGAAATCATCTTTACTTTTCATTTAAACTAAACTAAAATACGGACTTCACCTTATTAAAAATAATTAAAAAAATCTAGAAGCGAGTTTGGGCTTTGTTTATATGTACACTCCTAATTCGCTTGAAGGAGCCTTTGGTGAAGCAGAGATGGTAAACTTCGTGGTTTTTCTATCGTTCTTGTTAGATATAAAGTTACTCGGTAAAATTAGTAAATAATCCGCTGCTTCCAAACTGGAATCCATCTGGAAATGTCATTAGTTTTGCTTAATTGACTCCAGTTTTTGAGATACACCTAATTCTTATTTGTTCTCATGTGGGAAGGTAAAAGATATAACAAAATCATATATATAATTCTCTTCGTTTCAAAATATGCTATTTTCTAATATTACAAATGAAAAATTAAAATATCAATTCCCTTCTGTTTAAATTAATCTTATTAGGTACTGAAATTACGCATGCTTGCAAAGCACTTACTTTTCTTGTGATAGCTCCAAATTTAATTTGTTCAACCCAGTATTATTATTATTATATTATTAGGACAGCAAAAATATTTATCACGCGGATTTAGAAAACCAAAATAAATAAGTAGTTTAATTTATTAACTTTTGAACACAATTTGGTTGTGGAACACGATGACAGACATCGACAATTCTTTAGAAGTTTTTTCAGATTCAATTAATAAAAAATTAATTTGTCTAAAAATAAGAAATGCGATCGCTGGCAACATAGTGAACTGAATTCGTTACAAATCTTAAATGTGTCAAGAAAAACGAGTAACATATACTAGAAATGGGATGAATAACCGGTTGGGATTCGGTACCCGGTGAATCCAACACTTCTTTTGAGATCCGGTAGCTTTCGGATAATAAAACCGAATATGCGGCAGTAAAATAAAAATAACGCTAGGTAATATTAACGCATTTTTAATAATTAAGAATTCAAGTTTTCAAATACAAGGAAATCGAAATCCATGTTCATATTGTATTAACACAACTGTAAAGAATAATTTAAATTTTCAACGAAATGCATATAAAAAGTATTGCAAAATTAAGTTATGCATGTAGGAATTATGTATAACATACTTACATAATTAAAAATCCGTTAATTTTTTACATTAAATTTTTAATATTATATTCAATTCAATCATATTTGCTCAAAAAACATTGTTACGTACAAGCATGAACAGAATTATCAATACATTGATTCCGGACGGCTCTTGATTATGCCTGCAGGTAGAGATAGATCGATAATCGGCAAGCGTTAAATTAGAGACGCCGAGAGTAACAATGCATACCATGAGTGACACATATTTACCGCTTAACAGTAGAAGTTCCAGTTTTCTCGAGAAGAAGACTGTTGTAGAGGATATAAACGGTGCGAATTGCATGCGAATACCGTTAAAAAGATAGTGTCAAGTAAATAAACAATCATAATGCAGTATGACATTAACTCGTTTGCATACCCTACATTTTTCTACCTCTTTCAATCAGTATTTATTTTCATTGCATTCATTCTCATGTAATTTCATTCCATTTATTTCCTCTTAAACACCCCTGTTTTATGCCCCCTTGCAAATCTTCCCAGAGCTACCCTTTCGTCCTTTCAGTATAGTTCGACTTTTATATTTTGCTTATATCCTCCCCTTTTTGTAGCTCAAACCCCAACGGTAAAACACGACTGTAAGTGTCCGAAATACTTTTCGTTAACAAGGTTACCGTCAGGATCTGAAAAGAACTTCTCTAGCAACACAATTTTATCTGCATGTACTATTGACCAAATCTTGCTCCTTACTACTGCAATTCCATCTTTTCTATTTTTACTATTTATTTCCTCCAAATCGCTCATATACTTCATATATATTAAATACACGTTATATTTCCTTAATTATATCCCTACCTAGTCCAAATAAATAAATTAAGGAACTATATTTTAAATAAACTATAATGAGACGTTATAATCGGCGATATAAATGATATATTTATTTAAGGAAGTTTTCTCGTGACAAAAATCTTAATAAGAAAGCAACTGTAGGATCATTTTAAATACAACGTATTTTTTTTGACATGTAATCACCTCTCAACCAATGGTTGTTAATTTTTTATAAACCATTAAACCCAAAACTAGAGGAGTATTAGTACCTTCAATATCAATAATAATTAAGAATTGTAGGAAACAAAAAACCTAATACAATTTGAGAACTTGATCTGCTTGATCGGATAAATATTAACGCAGAAAATGGAGAAAAATTGAAAAATTCATAGTTTGATTCATATCGCGAAAGTCAGACGCTATCGGATAAATAGTTTTTCCACAATAGCGATTTGAAGTTTTTCATACTTTCTTCTTTCAACGAGTCTCAGTAATCTCTAGATCGTGCGATCGTGCGTCAATGTTTAGGTACTATTATCACCATCATCATCATCATTATTCCAAACATGACTATTGTTGTTCAAAGTATCTAATCCTAACTCCGGGCCGCTCGAATTCTTTTATTTAATATAGTCACTTGACTGCTATTTTCGAATGGATTAACAGTGTAGAAAGGAAGTAATGAAACATCTATGAGTGTATAGATAAATTAATGTGTGTAATATACACACAGAAATGTTATTTATCTTATAAATTCCAAAATTTAACGCCCGCTTGTTGTTATCATCAGAAGCCCAGTTCGCATGCCGTGCAAACAACAAACAAATTTGACCAAACATATGTAATAGTGTATACAACTAAATGTAACTTCTAATGAGTTTCCCTACACGTTCACATGGACCCTGATGAGGTGACAAGGAGACTGCCGTTAATGGAAACAAATGGCCATTATAACTGAAACATATTAACGAGTTATCTCAAGAAGCGCCTCTGCATTTATGCATTTAATATTTAGCAACATTAATCAATTTGTAAATTTGCACAAATGCAAATGGTATTTGTTTTAAGTTTGATTAATTTAACAGCAGTGCAAACCATTGCAAATAATCGGTAATTAATTATAAAAGAGCTTTTTCTTTATAGTTATAGTTTCCCAAACCGGGACCCCCATTTCTTAATTGCGAATTTATCAATAAAATTCTCAACAAAAAGTTTTGAATGAAAGAAATATAATGTAGTATACAAACAAGAAGAATATTTACAATGATGAACGATTCAGTGATCATCTTTACATAATTTTTGAAATTATATTGTTTTTAAAGTTGTGCGCGCACAGCTAATTTAAATTCGACAGTATGAAGCAAAGGGGATTCAAGTTAGCGATCAAATGTAGCTAGAGTTCCAACACGGGATCAAAACTGGTGGCTCTAGTCTCAGCGGCCGCCGTTATTCCTGGGTAGTAGGGGCAATCCTGGACGGCGATATTTAAGTATGTAATAGAAATTAGCTGAAAAAAAATTTCTATTCACATCTTCCACACAATTAAACAGTCTCAGATATCTATTATTATCTATGGTCCCAGCCATAACCAAGTTAAAAAATCTTGAGAGTATCAATTCCAAAGTGAACATTGTTTCATGAGATCAAAATTAGATTAATATTATTGACATTAATTTCATAGAATAGGAAGGTCCGGCAAAAATCGTATATTTTATTTTTCCACATAGTCGTCGTTAAGATTAACACATTTCTCTCAAAGTGTAATAAGTTTTTTCATTGTAACCCTAAAAATTTCTTCTGATTTTTTTTGAATCCAAGATTTGGTAGCTGTCTTTACCCCATCGTCCGACGCGTAATTATTACCCTTGAGGACTGTTTTGAGTAAAGGGAAAAAAAAAAAAAGCGTAAGATCAGTTCAAATTTCGCAGAAACGAACAATGCACAAGCGTAATCATGGTACAAGATTATTATCGTCTGGCTGGTTCTAGCACAAGCTCAATATCGAAAACGTTTAAGGAGACTCTGCGAAACCTAAAGTTTGAACTGATTGCACAACTTTCTTGAATCCGGAACCTGATAGCTACCTATACTCCATAGTCGGAGGTGTATTTATTGCCCTTGTAGTTTCTCTTGAGCAAAGAAAATGTAAAGAAATCACAGGACGCAAAATCGAGGGTGTAAGGAAAATATAGAATCGATTCAAATTTCAGGTGTTTCAGAGATGAGTGGACGAGTGTTGTCATGGTGTAAGATTATTTGCATGAGACTGCCTCTAACACGACAAGCTTGAACACGGGACTTAGTATACTTCGTTTGACCGGCGTAAAGTAGAAAAGAACAGCACTAGGTCAAAAAAGGAAGGAGACAACTCTCTTAACCGGCGAGGAGCGTATAATCCGTACAGTACTGCACGGAAAAATTGACCATTTTATCCACTACAATTGCATTGCTCAAATGTGCTGTTATTGGTACCATTTACTACTGAAAATATCAACGAGATGTTTATTTATATTTGAAGACATTAAAAGCTTCAACGCTTGTTTTCGACTCGCACTACTATTCATGGTTGAACAAAACTTTTGGCAGGTACTGTATGAAAAAGTATGTTTAATGAACAAGAGTCGAGAGTATAATNTTACAATTATAAAACGATTAGTTAAATGAAATAATTTGAAATAGGAATGATAAAAACACTGTCTATTTATATTTAGATGATGGTGACACCATGTTCTTAATGAAAAGTACAACATATTTACATATAATAACAATAAACTTCCGCGAGCATGCATATTGCAAAAATGGGATTAATAGTGACTTTTCAGTCACACTTAGGAACAACCTATAACTGATCCGACAAAATAAGATTACAGATAGTTCTTTGGGCAAGCATTAAAATTTATTAGTTCACATAAACTAGAAATTAACTTTTTCTAATATTTCTTGATTACACTTCTATTGAATAATGTAAACCGATGCGCTACATAGCCTTAATGAAACAAGTGACTCAGATCTGTAGCATATAAGGTATTTTCCTGGTCGTTGAGGGTTTTGATAATTGGATTGGGATATGATATTAAAAATAAGGAGTATATAAAGACATAATAACATTTCTAGCGCAAAATACAATCTAGTTCCTTATGAAGATTCATTTTCACCCTTTTTCGCTGATTTTACCCCCCCCCTCTCATTATTGCATTACAACCGTCAACTGTTATCAGCCATCTTTGACAACTGTCACCGACAACTATCTCTTAGGTCTTCGACCCCAGCCCCGTGCCCTTCACTCTGCATTTTAAGGCCCCCTTCGTCAGTTGCTCCGTTACAATTCTCTTCCATAGACTTCAGCTGTCGTCTTCTCTTCATCGTCAGGTCACAGTAAAAAGATCTGTACCAGAGCCGGTCAAACTCGGCTCTTTTGACTCCGTGGAGCTCCTAATTGCTCCTACGAGTGCGAGTGAGATGATTCTTTCCTTTTTTTATTCCTTCCATTTCGTAGGTAAGTCCCCTCTTCCATAGCCGAACCCAATAGTATTGTGACCGTAGTCCGGCACGCTACCCCTGAGCTGCGGGACGATCATTAGAAAATTTTCGTAGTTACTACTTAAGTTGCGAGAGGGGCTTCGTTTGCCTACGGGATGGAGCGACTTGCTATCGGAGTAGAAGGAAGAAGAAAAAGAAAAAGCAATATGGATCATTATTGCTTACTCTCTCGAACTCAAGGAAGAGTATGGAGTGACCCAAACTACCCTCAGATAACGGCTCCTACGAAGTCAAAATTTACCAGGCTCTGATCTATACAGTAGGGCCACTGCTTTGATCTACCTAAAATGCCGACTTTTTTGCAGGTCATCATAAATTATCTTTATATGCGCTAAACTTGCCTATACGAGGACGGTTCAATAGCTTTACTGAAGTGTTTAGTTACAAAATGTATTTATACTGTAACTTCACGACGACACTCTGTACAAGCCAGTTCCTGCTTAGCAGGGAACTCGTTGATAAAGGTTTAGACAATTGCTTAGCATTCGGGAGGACGTCGGTTCGATTCCGGGTCCGACTGCCTTGGTCCAAGTTTTTCTGTGGTTTGCTTGAATCACTTAGGCAAATGCTGGGCCAGTAATATTCTACAGATAATCTTTCATTCTCTTCTGTCTTCATTTCGTCCGTCTTAACTTTCTCACCCGAACCACCACCCTCCCATTCCCACGATTCCTGAAAGCAGCCTAAAGAGGACCTTCAGCCCTACTTTCCGGTATAGTCCGCCCACCAGCATTACTTTCCTGGTGGGAATGAAACACCCAAAATTTTTTTTTTCGGCAGGAGAGGGATGTATGATCGTGACTGGAGAGTGACACTACTGTATAGATCTTTATACTATGGTCAGGCGGTGCTATACTGCTATACTAACTCCTAGGCAAGCTCCATAACACTCTTAAAAGTTATTTTTAGACAAAAGAAAAAGGGTTTTATTGAGTCGTATACGTAGATTCCAAATATATTATAAAACCCAACCCAATATTCTTAATCTCAAAAAAAAAATAGACGCAGCCCGGTGATATAGTCATCATCATCGTTCTTAGTACGAAAGCTGTAAGACTTTCCTCATATTATTCCTTGGTAATATTACTATCGCCCTTCATGATTTTCATGAAGGTCGTAATATTAAAATTTAGGTATCTTTCTTTTGTAGAAATCGAAACTTAGAAATTTACATATTTGACCAAAAATAATTAAAATATAATTTACTTTGCAGAACTTCCGACGAACCAGTGTATTGATAAGTTTAAGTAGTTTTAAGCATCACTGAAACCTATAAGGCTTTTAAATGGTTGGACTGAAATCATCTTTACTTTTCATTTAAACTAAACTAAAATACGGACTTCACCTTATTAAAAATAATTAAAAAAATCTAGAAGCGAGTTTGGGCTTTGTTTATATGTACACTCCTAATTCGCTTGAAGGAGCCTTTGGTGAAGCAGAGATGGTAAACTTCGTGGTTTTTCTATCGTTCTTGTTAGATATAAAGTTACTCGGTAAAATTAGTAAATAATCCGCTGCTTCCAAACTGGAATCCATCTGGAAATGTCATTAGTTTTGCTTAATTGACTCCAGTTTTTGAGATACACCTAATTCTTATTTGTTCTCATGTGGGAAGGTAAAAGATATAACAAAATCATATATATAATTCTCTTCGTTTCAAAATATGCTATTTTCTAATATTACAAATGAAAAATTAAAATATCAATTCCCTTCTGTTTAAATTAATCTTATTAGGTACTGAAATTACGCATGCTTGCAAAGCACTTACTTTTCTTGTGAAAACGTCTAATTTAATTTGTTCAACCCAGTATTATTATTATTATATTATTAGGACAGCAAAAATATTTATCACGCGGATTTAGAAAACCAAAATAAATAAGTAGTTTAATTTATTAACTTTTGAACACAATTTGGTTGTGGAACACGATGACAGACATCGACAATTCTTTAGAAGTTTTTTCAGATTCAATTAATAAAAAATTAATTTGTCTAAAAATAAGAAATGCGATCGCTGGCAACATAGTGAACTGAATTCGTTACAAATCTTAAATGTGTCAAGAAAAACGAGTAACATATACTAGAAATGGGATGAATAACCGGTTGGGATTCGGTACCCGGTGAATCCAACACTTCTTTTGAGATCCGGTAGCTTTCGGATAATAAAACCGAATATGCGGCAGTAAAATAAAAATAACGCTAGGTAATATTAACGCATTTTTAATAATTAAGAATTCAAGTTTTCAAATACAAGGAAATCGAAATCCATGTTCATATTGTATTAACACAACTGTAAAGAATAATTTAAATTTTCAACGAAATGCATATAAAAAGTATTGCAAAATTAAGTTATGCATGTAGGAATTATGTATAACATACTTACATAATTAAAAATCCGTTAATTTTTTACATTAAATTTTTAATATTATATTCAATTCAATCATATTTGCTCAAAAAACATTGTTACGTACAAGCATGAACAGAATTATCAATACATTGATTCCGGACGGCTCTTGATTATGCCTGCAGGTAGAGATAGATCGATAATCGGCAAGCGTTAAATTAGAGACGCCGAGAGTAACAATGCATACCATGAGTGACACATATTTACCGCTTAACAGTAGAAGTTCCAGTTTTCTCGAGAAGAAGACTGTTGTAGAGGATATAAACGGTGCGAATTGCATGCGAATACCGTTAAAAAGATAGTGTCAAGTAAATAAACAATCATAATGCAGTATGACATTAACTCGTTTGCATACCCTACATTTTTCTACCTCTTTCAATCAGTATTTATTTTCATTGCATTCATTCTCATGTAATTTCATTCCATTTATTTCCTCTTAAACACCCCTGTTTTATGCCCCCTTGCAAATCTTCCCAGAGCTACCCTTTCGTCCTTTCAGTATAGTTCGACTTTTATATTTTGCTTATATCCTCCCCTTTTTGTAGCTCAAACCCCAACGGTAAAACACGACTGTAAGTGTCCGAAATACTTTTCGTTAACAAGGTTACCGTCAGGATCTGAAAAGAACTTCTCTAGCAACACAATTTTATCTGCATGTACTATTGACCAAATCTTGCTCCTTACTACTGCAATTCCATCTTTTCTATTTTTACTATTTATTTCCTCCAAATCGCTCATATACTTCATATATATTAAATACACGTTATATTTCCTTAATTATATCCCTACCTAGTCCAAATAAATAAATTAAGGAACTATATTTTAAATAAACTATAATGAGACGTTATAATCGGCGATATAAATGATATATTTATTTAAGGAAGTTTTCTCGTGACAAAAATCTTAATAAGAAAGCAACTGTAGGATCATTTTAAATACAACGTATTTTTTTTGACATGTAATCACCTCTCAACCAATGGTTGTTAATTTTTTATAAACCATTAAACCCAAAACTAGAGGAGTATTAGTACCTTCAATATCAATAATAATTAAGAATTGTAGGAAACAAAAAACCTAATACAATTTGAGAACTTGATCTGCTTGATCGGATAAATATTAACGCAGAAAATGGAGAAAAATTGAAAAATTCATAGTTTGATTCATATCGCGAAAGTCAGACGCTATCGGATAAATAGTTTTTCCACAATAGCGATTTGAAGTTTTTCATACTTTCTTCTTTCAACGAGTCTCAGTAATCTCTAGATCGTGCGATCGTGCGTCAATGTTTAGGTACTATTATCACCATCATCATCATCATTATTCCAAACATGACTATTGTTGTTCAAAGTATCTAATCCTAACTCCGGGCCGCTCGAATTCTTTTATTTAATATAGTCACTTGACTGCTATTTTCGAATGGATTAACAGTGTAGAAAGGAAGTAATGAAACATCTATGAGTGTATAGATAAATTAATGTGTGTAATATACACACAGAAATGTTATTTATCTTATAAATTCCAAAATTTAACGCCCGCTTGTTGTTATCATCAGAAGCCCAGTTCGCATGCCGTGCAAACAACAAACAAATTTGACCAAACATATGTAATAGTGTATACAACTAAATGTAACTTCTAATGAGTTTCCCTACACGTTCACATGGACCCTGATGAGGTGACAAGGAGACTGCCGTTAATGGAAACAAATGGCCATTATAACTGAAACATATTAACGAGTTATCTCAAGAAGCGCCTCTGCATTTATGCATTTAATATTTAGCAACATTAATCAATTTGTAAATTTGCACAAATGCAAATGGTATTTGTTTTAAGTTTGATTAATTTAACAGCAGTGCAAACCATTGCAAATAATCGGTAATTAATTATAAAAGAGCTTTTTCTTTATAGTTATAGTTTCCCAAACCGGGACCCCCATTTCTTAATTGCGAATTTATCAATAAAATTCTCAACAAAAAGTTTTGAATGAAAGAAATATAATGTAGTATACAAACAAGAAGAATATTTACAATGATGAACGATTCAGTGATCATCTTTACATAATTTTTGAAATTATATTGTTTTTAAAGTTGTGCGCGCACAGCTAATTTAAATTCGACAGTATGAAGCAAAGGGGATTCAAGTTAGCGATCAAATGTAGCTAGAGTTCCAACACGGGATCAAAACTGGTGGCTCTAGTCTCAGCGGCCGCCGTTATTCCTGGGTAGTAGGGGCAATCCTGGACGGCGATATTTAAGTATGTAATAGAAATTAGCTGAAAAAAAATTTCTATTCACATCTTCCACACAATTAAACAGTCTCAGATATCTATTATTATCTATGGTCCCAGCCATAACCAAGTTAAAAAATCTTGAGAGTATCAATTCCAAAGTGAACATTGTTTCATGAGATCAAAATTAGATTAATATTATTGACATTAATTTCATAGAATAGGAAGGTCCGGCAAAAATCGTATATTTTATTTTTCCACATAGTCGTCGTTAAGATTAACACATTTCTCTCAAAGTGTAATAAGTTTTTTCATTGTAACCCTAAAAATTTCTTCTGATTTTTTTTGAATCCAAGATTTGGTAGCTGTCTTTACCCCATCGTCCGACGCGTAATTATTACCCTTGAGGACTGTTTTGAGTAAAGGGAAAAAAAAAAAAAGCGTAAGATCAGTTCAAATTTCGCAGAAACGAACAATGCACAAGCGTAATCATGGTACAAGATTATTATCGTCTGGCTGGTTCTAGCACAAGCTCAATATCGAAAACGTTTAAGGAGACTCTGCGAAACCTAAAGTTTGAACTGATTGCACAACTTTCTTGAATCCGGAACCTGATAGCTACCTATACTCCATAGTCGGAGGTGTATTTATTGCCCTTGTAGTTTCTCTTGAGCAAAGAAAATGTAAAGAAATCACAGGACGCAAAATCGAGGGTGTAAGGAAAATATAGAATCGATTCAAATTTCAGGTGTTTCAGAGATGAGTGGACGAGTGTTGTCATGGTGTAAGATTATTTGCATGAGACTGCCTCTAACACGACAAGCTTGAACACGGGACTTAGTATACTTCGTTTGACCGGCGTAAAGTAGAAAAGAACAGCACTAGGTCAAAAAAGGAAGGAGACAACTCTCTTAACCGGCGAGGAGCGTATAATCCGTACAGTACTGCACGGAAAAATTGACCATTTTATCCACTACAATTGCATTGCTCAAATGTGCTGTTATTGGTACCATTTACTACTGAAAATATCAACGAGATATTTATTTATATTTGAAGACATATTAAAGACTTTAACGCATGTTTTCGACTCGCACTACTATTCATGATGGAACAAAACTTTTGGCAGGTACTGTATGAAAAAGTATGTTTAATGAACAAGAGTCGAGAGTATAATGAGCTGTTATCACTCCACTGTAGTCGTATGAGATGTGACTATCAAAAGTTGTGGTTCTGAGAAGAACCGATTTTATAATAGCGTTGGGCACATTTCTGCATCTATGATGAGTTCTGATACTATTGCAGCATCTGATGGTTGACACTATTGCAGCATCTAAGGGTTGACACTATTGCAGCATCCAAATGAAAGTGAGCCTGGTGTTAGACTGATTTATTCAATTATTTACACGCTATTTATATAAAAATTATTTACATTGGTTTAATGGCAATAGTTATTTCAGCAGTTTACATATGTGTGTGTAAATGTCTATGACCTAGTTAGTCGCACTGTACCGCGATTTTACTAAGTCGGCAGAAAAGATGAACTTTAATTATTACACATTTGAATTGTTTATTGCTATACCACAGAGCTTTTTTCTCCCTACCTACGATTTTGCCAGCGCGCATCCAAGACATTGGAAGGGGCACATCGCTATAGAAAGTTAATGAAGTATAGCAGCCTTTGTTTCATTGACAGAGGTGTAATGATTACCCTTGAGGTATCTCTTAATTATCGGATAAGTATAAAAATCGCCGGACGCAGGATCGGAGGAGTAAGTAGGTAAGTTCAAACTTCAGGTTTCGTAAAGGTGAGTGAACGAGAGTTATTATGGTGTAAGATTATTGGCGTTTAACTGCCTCTTAAACCAGAAATTCGGCGTCAGCGGTTTCAGAAGACCACTAAACCTGAACTTTGAACCGACTATCCCCCCTCTTTACTGCTCCAATCTTGCTCCCTGTAATTTTTAATTTTCAGTGACGCAATACAAAAACTTGTCACACATTGGACAAAATGTGTTACTCTTGCACTTTATTGTACTTTTTGCCTCATCTTCCTGTTTTTCTTTGTTCGCATTCTACAAGCGCCTGTTCATTCCTTTTGAACCTACCCTCATAAACCAAGATTGATATTGTATAAAGACAAAGATAAAAGGTTTTTTTTGTTATATAAGCCATAAAGTATTTATTTTAGTGTTTATTAATTCTACTTAAAGAAAAAGTAGTCAATTTATGTAAGAGTGGGTACAACTAGTATATATAGCGGAAATGGTTGTGCCGGAAGACGGATGAGTCAAAGGGTAGAGTTGAGGTAGCTCTGCGAGCGTTAGGAAGCATGTGCGTCGGAGTATAGTTTCTTTGTACTTATATAGACTTTTATCAATAAATATTGCTAATACATCATACTCAAGTTTAATTATGAAAACCCACAGCCATCGCTTACATTTATAAATTTAAATTTTAAATGATTTAAAGTTGAAAGTTCTTCCTTGTTTTAAGTTTATTAAAAATATTGTAATAATTGTTAATAAGTAGATTTTTTTTATATATGTCCTCTTATTGCTATTTAAGATTCACCGGCATTCAATTCAATTTGGCGCTTTACCCATAAAATTGTCGCAACGGCTAGCACAAAGAAACATCAATTAAGTGGACCCAGTATACTCTGAAATTCACTTCATTACTCCTTGATGATTTCTTCATTAGCAAAATGGTTCTCATTCACTCTACTTATTGTGGTACGAGATAGATACTCATGTGATTTTATGTTTCCTTTACAAACAAAACTGAGGAGCGACAAAAAAAGAAGTTTCTTATCGTAGTAAAGTGACTTTTCTATTTTCGTTACATTTATTGATCAAAACCTACCGCGTGATTACTATTACTACTAAAATATGTAACAAGAGAGTAATTCATTATTTACGATAAATGCAAGTCTGTGAGAAACATACAGGTATACATTATTAAATGGCTTTAATAGATAATGTTATAGGCACAATAGCTATGCCGTTTCCTTAGATAATCTACTAATAGCGCACATACAATAATTGTAAACTAATAAACTACACGCTGTGCCGATAGACCTTTTAATATGAGTATAAGACAAACTGCTTAATTGCTTTATCTTTAAGCCCTTAAATAGGATAGCGAAAAATAAAAAGAATAAAAAGTTTAACGAAATTTCTTATAATCTTGTCTAAAAGTGGGTTCTTCCTAAAAAAAGCTAAGTTATTTAGGGGAGCGAATAGACAAAAAAGTGCTTGAACTGCTTATTCTATGCAAATTGTAAATAAAAATAATTGCTTTACCTTTGGAACTTAGACATGTATGATAATAATCTAATTATTCGAGTCTTCTGACTATTAAAACTGGCTTTCCAAGTAAAATTATTCTCGATAGATTCGAATTCCAAAAAGCAGCAATTTTGAAATTTTTTATTATTATTTTACCACCTCCCGAACGTGTTTATTAAGACTTTTGCTACATTATCCACTGACTTGGTCTCCAGGTCTTTTATTCATTCGATATTGGGAAATGTAACAATTTCTTTCTTTGGTTTTGGTTACCTAGTAGCAAGTAAACAAATTACCCGACATTTGGACGAATATCCACCCTAAATATTCGCATTCAACGGGTCAAAACTCATAAATTTCTCTTCTGGTATTCCATCTAAACGACATCGCTACAGAAACTCTTTGAGCCCCTACATTAACGTTAGCAACAGAACATGGTCAGTTTTTAATTATTTTTTTCAACATTTTGCACCAGTTGGATTCTTTCAGTGTTCATTCAATTGGATTTGATAGAAATCGATCAATAAAATATTTATTTGTATTTTTCTAAATAAATCTACAGTTTGCCATAACATTTACGAAACGTCGTTTCGTCAGGAACTTTTTTTTATATCTCCACCTATGACCAAGGTAGAGCAGTAATATCTTCAATATCAACTACGTTAGCCTCCTCCACATTATAGTATAGTTAGCAATATATTTGNAAGGTCCGGCAAGAATCGTATATTTTATTTTTCCACATAGTCGTCGTTAAGATTAACACATTTCTCTCAATAATAAGTTTTTTCATTGTAACCCTAAAAATTTCTTCTGATTTTTCTTGAACCCAAGATTTGCCATAACATTTACGAAACGTCGTTTCGTCAGGAACTTTTTTTTATATCTCCACCTATGACCAAGGTAGAGCAGTAATATCTTCAATATCAACTACGTTAGCCTCCTCCACATTATAGTATAGTTAGCAATATATTTGGTTCCTATTAGGGGTCATTTTGCAACAAAAATGATACCAGATCTTTCTCAAAATAAGTAACCTAATCTAATAACATATCTACTGAAATACATAACCCTCAAAGAGCGTGTGAAATTCACACTTGTATGACTGTTGTTTTGTTGCTTTGGAATATTTATTCCTGTAGCAGTGCCTATATACCTATGTATATCTTTATTGAATTACTATAATAAATACTGTATAATTTGAATGCCTTCAACTTTGCTCAAATGTATTTAACGTCACGAAACAATCTACAATCTTCTATTTTTATTGATTGAAACTTGAAGTTACTTATCAATAATGTTTATCTGTTGCTATACATCCACTTTGAAAATGTAGGTCGATAACTGCAATTCCAACATTTCCTCCATAATGAGTTTAAATAAAAATAAGAAATGGATAAAAGGAAAAACTGCAAACCATCATATTCACCTTATTTCTTTCAAATTTATTAATATAAATTAAAGAAATTCTTTAATGACATATAAAATTAGTAAGAACCCTAGCGTTGACAAAAGAAACGGACAATGAGGTACCTAAGTGATCCAAGGAAACCACAGAAAAACTTAGACCAAGGCAAACGGACCCGGAATCGAACCGGCGTCCTCCAGAATGCTAAGCGATGGTCTAAACCTCTAAGCCATGCCGCTTCGTCATTTCTACCTTGTTGACCAGGACTTAAATGATCTGCACAAAAATAGGAAACACCCCTAAAGTAAAACGGACCCCATGGTCAACGGTTATTTTGTTGCTTTGCACCCTTCAGGTACCCAAAGAAATTCTTTAATGACATATAAAATTAGTAAGAACCCTAGCGTTGACAAAAGAAATGGACAATGAGGTACCTATTAAAAAATTATGTAGCTGAAAAAAGGGTGACAAAAAATAAAGGCGAATTGAAATAATATGAAGCATTGCAAATACGTCGCCATCTATTGATATTCATTAATAAGTGTAGAATTTTAAAGTGTGTAACATCGTCTATCAAACTAAATCTATGATGCAGTTTAGGTATAGATCTCACATTTCAAAACCCTAATTTTGCCAATAAACCAACAATAGTTCTAGAGTAAACTTTATAACTTATTTATTACAAGGGGACGTTTCGGCCGTCATATTCGGTCTTCATCAGAAGTTCACCCAATACGCTTACCGATGTGATAATTATTTTAGTCGACTTTATAGGAACAGTGTGATATTCGTTAAGCCTGATGATAACCGAAACTGACGGTTAAAACGTCGCACTGTAATAAATAAAAAGTTCACTCCAGAACTATTGTTGGTTTATTGACAAAATTAGAGTCTTGAAATGTAAAAAATATTATACAACAACCAACAAAATTAGATTCCTTTTTATATATAAATTGTAATTCAATAACATGTATGTATTTTCTTTTTTTCAGCAATAATGCGCAATGTGATGTCAGTAGGTACCAACACGCTCATCTGGGCAACAGTTTTGGCAAGTTGTTACCAATTTGGATTTTCTTCACCAGTAAATGACGACGCCTTATCAAAATCACTGGACGATTCATCCGAGGTAAATTTTAAATTTATACTAATTAAGCTTCTTTCTTAACGTCTGCCGTGAGTATAAATTAAAATGTTTTTCTTAATGTCCGGGTTTTGTAAAGCAGACAACTTAATGGATTTTTAGTCAATTTTTTATTTTGACGTTTCGGCTCCTTCGTTTTGGGCCATCTTCAGAACTTTTGTATGTTCTAATTACATTGTTTTTTCTAATGACCGGGTTTTGTAAAGCAGACAACTTAATGGATTTTTAGTCAATTTTTTTATTTTGACGTTTCGGCTCCTCGGTTTTAGGCCATCTTCAGAACTTTTGTATGTTCTAATTACATTGTTTCTTCTTTTTTTGACACAGGCTCAGTGTGGCTTTTATTTATTAATGTCAAATTTAACTTTCTTTCAATGTTTGACACTCACTTCGATTACAATTTTATGCTTTTACAAAAACACACTGTGTCAAAAAAAGAAGAAACAATGTAATTAGAAGATACAAAAGTTCTGAAGATGGCCCAAAACCAAGGAGCCGAAACGTCAAAATAAAAAATTGACTAGAAATCCATTAAGTTGTCCGCTTTACAAAACCCGGTCATTAAGAAAAACATTTTAATTTATACTCATAGCAGACGTTAAGAAAGAAGCATAACAGTGACATTTATTTCGATAAAAATTCTAAATTAACTGGTTTTAGATATAGAATTAAAGGTGGAAGTAATATATAAATAGGTAACTCTGTACCATTTACTAAAAGATAATGCTTTGTTTAATTGTTCCGTCTGTATTTAATTTAGCAATTGATAACAATAATATTTAGACGGATGAAGAGTCACTTCTATGCTCACGAACAGTTAATTTAGAAATTCGAAAACGGTTGTTAAAGGTGTATATTTGGAGCACGTCATTGTACGGGTGCGAAACATGGACAGTGGGTGCGGCGGAAAAGAAAAGGTTAGAAGCCTTCCAAATGTGGTGTTATAGGCGGACGATGAGGATATCGTGGGTAGAAATGGTTAGAAATGAAGAGGTATTGGAAAAAAATGAGAACAGAGGACTCTATGGAAGTCAATAAAAAATAGAGAAGATAGGTTAGTAGGACACCTTCTTAGGCATGAAGGTCTAGTCAGAGACATATTAGAGGCAGAAACAGGAGTTAGGAGGGGTAGAGGTA
>NW_020439043.1:60341-65735 GCF_000699045.2 Agrilus planipennis | reverse complement strand
CCAGTATTATTATTATTATATTATTAGGACAGCAAAAATATTTATCACGCGGATTTAGAAAACCAAAATAAATAAGTAGTTTAATTTATTAACTTTTGAACACAATTTGGTTGTGGAACACGATGACAGACATCGACAATTCTTTAGAAGTTTTTTCAGATTCAATTAATAAAAAATTAATTTGTCTAAAAATAAGAAATGCGATCGCTGGCAACATAGTGAACTGAATTCGTTACAAATCTTAAATGTGTCAAGAAAAACGAGTAACATATACTAGAAATGGGATGAATAACCGGTTGGGATTCGGTACCCGGTGAATCCAACACTTCTTTTGAGATCCGGTAGCTTTCGGATAATAAAACCGAATATGCGGCAGTAAAATAAAAATAACGCTAGGTAATATTAACGCATTTTTAATAATTAAGAATTCAAGTTTTCAAATACAAGGAAATCGAAATCCATGTTCATATTGTATTAACACAACTGTAAAGAATAATTTAAATTTTCAACGAAATGCATATAAAAAGTATTGCAAAATTAAGTTATGCATGTAGGAATTATGTATAACATACTTACATAATTAAAAATCCGTTAATTTTTTACATTAAATTTTTAATATTATATTCAATTCAATCATATTTGCTCAAAAAACATTGTTACGTACAAGCATGAACAGAATTATCAATACATTGATTCCGGACGGCTCTTGATTATGCCTGCAGGTAGAGATAGATCGATAATCGGCAAGCGTTAAATTAGAGACGCCGAGAGTAACAATGCATACCATGAGTGACACATATTTACCGCTTAACAGTAGAAGTTCCAGTTTTCTCGAGAAGAAGACTGTTGTAGAGGATATAAACGGTGCGAATTGCATGCGAATACCGTTAAAAAGATAGTGTCAAGTAAATAAACAATCATAATGCAGTATGACATTAACTCGTTTGCATACCCTACATTTTTCTACCTCTTTCAATCAGTATTTATTTTCATTGCATTCATTCTCATGTAATTTCATTCCATTTATTTCCTCTTAAACACCCCTGTTTTATGCCCCCTTGCAAATCTTCCCAGAGCTACCCTTTCGTCCTTTCAGTATAGTTCGACTTTTATATTTTGCTTATATCCTCCCCTTTTTGTAGCTCAAACCCCAACGGTAAAACACGACTGTAAGTGTCCGAAATACTTTTCGTTAACAAGGTTACCGTCAGGATCTGAAAAGAACTTCTCTAGCAACACAATTTTATCTGCATGTACTATTGACCAAATCTTGCTCCTTACTACTGCAATTCCATCTTTTCTATTTTTACTATTTATTTCCTCCAAATCGCTCATATACTTCATATATATTAAATACACGTTATATTTCCTTAATTATATCCCTACCTAGTCCAAATAAATAAATTAAGGAACTATATTTTAAATAAACTATAATGAGACGTTATAATCGGCGATATAAATGATATATTTATTTAAGGAAGTTTTCTCGTGACAAAAATCTTAATAAGAAAGCAACTGTAGGATCATTTTAAATACAACGTATTTTTTTTGACATGTAATCACCTCTCAACCAATGGTTGTTAATTTTTTATAAACCATTAAACCCAAAACTAGAGGAGTATTAGTACCTTCAATATCAATAATAATTAAGAATTGTAGGAAACAAAAAACCTAATACAATTTGAGAACTTGATCTGCTTGATCGGATAAATATTAACGCAGAAAATGGAGAAAAATTGAAAAATTCATAGTTTGATTCATATCGCGAAAGTCAGACGCTATCGGATAAATAGTTTTTCCACAATAGCGATTTGAAGTTTTTCATACTTTCTTCTTTCAACGAGTCTCAGTAATCTCTAGATCGTGCGATCGTGCGTCAATGTTTAGGTACTATTATCACCATCATCATCATCATTATTCCAAACATGACTATTGTTGTTCAAAGTATCTAATCCTAACTCCGGGCCGCTCGAATTCTTTTATTTAATATAGTCACTTGACTGCTATTTTCGAATGGATTAACAGTGTAGAAAGGAAGTAATGAAACATCTATGAGTGTATAGATAAATTAATGTGTGTAATATACACACAGAAATGTTATTTATCTTATAAATTCCAAAATTTAACGCCCGCTTGTTGTTATCATCAGAAGCCCAGTTCGCATGCCGTGCAAACAACAAACAAATTTGACCAAACATATGTAATAGTGTATACAACTAAATGTAACTTCTAATGAGTTTCCCTACACGTTCACATGGACCCTGATGAGGTGACAAGGAGACTGCCGTTAATGGAAACAAATGGCCATTATAACTGAAACATATTAACGAGTTATCTCAAGAAGCGCCTCTGCATTTATGCATTTAATATTTAGCAACATTAATCAATTTGTAAATTTGCACAAATGCAAATGGTATTTGTTTTAAGTTTGATTAATTTAACAGCAGTGCAAACCATTGCAAATAATCGGTAATTAATTATAAAAGAGCTTTTTCTTTATAGTTATAGTTTCCCAAACCGGGACCCCCATTTCTTAATTGCGAATTTATCAATAAAATTCTCAACAAAAAGTTTTGAATGAAAGAAATATAATGTAGTATACAAACAAGAAGAATATTTACAATGATGAACGATTCAGTGATCATCTTTACATAATTTTTGAAATTATATTGTTTTTTCTTTCTTTGACACATTGTGTTTTTGCAAAAGTATAAACATGTCATCGAAGTGTGTCAAAAATTGAAAAAAAGTTAGATTTGCACATTAATAAATAAAAGCAACACTGAGATGTAGAGAGGCTCAGAGTGTGATGACAGATACAATACTCTTTACATCTCAGTGTTGCTTTTATTTATTAATGTGCAAATTAAACTTTCTTTCAATGTTTGACACTCACTTCCATGACAATTTTATACTTTTGAAAAAAATTGACTAAAAATCCATTAAGTTGTCTGCTTTACAAAACCCGGTCATTAAGAAAAACATTTTAATTTATACTAATTAAGTTACTAGTGAATCTTTATGCACACACTCAATGCCTTGCAATTTTTTTATTCTTTTTAAAGTGTTTAAAATTAAATAAATTTGATTCCATAATGATAAACAAAATATTAAGTTGTCTGCTTTACAAAACCCGGTCATTAAGAAAAACATTTTAATTTATACTAATTAAGTTACTAGTGAATCTTTATGCACACACTCAATGCCTTGCAATTTTTTTATTCTTTTTAAAGTGTTTAAAATTAAATAAATTTGATTCCATAATGATAAACAAAATATTAAGTTGTCTGCTTTACAAAACCCGGTCATTAAGAAAAACATTTTAATTTATACTAATTAAGTTACTAGTGAATCTTTATGCACACACTCAATGCCTTGCAATTTTTTTATTCTTTTTAAAGTGTTTAAAATTAAATAAATTTGATTCCATAATGATAAACAAAATATTAGATGTATTAACCTACTTCTCTCTACATGTTCATAAACTATTTGCTCAAAATGATCCGAAGAACGATATATATCAAAACTAAGGTAAAAAGATATGTTTACAAAAAAATGGTACCTAGAAAAAAAACATTGTATTGATCAGTTTATTTATTTTTATGGTAAAGATGCAGTTTACGTTTCTTTCCATTAAAGACAGGATAACTTTAGGGTTAGATATGCAGAGGATTAAATTTGCAGATGATATAACAGTATTAATATTTGACGAGGAGGAGTTAGATAGGAGTATTGACAAAATAATATTGTATGGAAATAAAAAAAAATACTGGTATGCAAGTGAAAAAAAAGCAGGGAAAAAGTGAATATAAACATAGGAGACGAAGAATTATAAGACGTGGTAGATTTTCTGTCACTACCAAGTCATATAACTCAGAATGGAAGGTGCAGTACAGATATAAAACAAGGGATAGCGCAAGGTAGAGTCACGTTTAACAAAAAGAAGTCACTTCTATGTCCACGAACGATTAATTTAGAAATTCGAAAAAGATTATTAAAGGTATATGTCTGTACGGGTGCGAAACATGAACGGTGGGAACGGCGGAAAAGAAAAGGTTAGAAGCGTTCAAAATGTGGTTTTACTGACGAATGATGAGGATACCGTGAATAGAGAGGGTTAAAAAAAAAGAGATACTCGAAAGAATAGGAAGGCAGAGGACTCTCTGTGGGGGTCAATAAGAAATAGGTCAGTAGCTTTGAATCCGCATTGTTTTAATTAATAATTTTCTTACAAGTTTAGTAGGCACTTATACAGTATATCTCTAAAATAAGTAGCAACCTTACAGGAAGTGATAGAGAAATGGATATAAAGCAGAGGATAGCGCAAGGTCGTGTAGCGTTTAATAAAAAGAAGTCACTTCTATGCTGGCGAACGGTTAATTTAAAAATTCGAAAAAGATTGTTAAAGGTGTATGTTTGGAGCGCGGTGCTATACAGGTGTGAAACATGGACAGTAGGCGCGGTGGAAAAGAAATGGTTTAAAGCGTTCGAAATGTGGTGTTATAGGCGGATGATGAGGATACAGTGGATAGAGAAGGTTAGAAATGAAGAGAAGAATATTTCTCCTCGACCCGCTTTTGTGATGTCCAGGATGCGGAATCATCCGACTCAATTTAACGGCGATCGCTTGAATGCAAGTGTAGCTTCCGAGCCACCAATGTGACGTAATCATCCGCAAAACATCTTTAGAATGATCGTTGGATTGTTAATATCATTTGAGTGACGATATTTCGATTGTCAGAATCATATTCGATTATGCTCACCTCTAGTAATGACTAGCCAAGACGTACAAGTTTCTTCTCTTTAGAAATATGTATAATATGTATCTGTATTTATGGTTCATGCCTTCATACGTTGCAGAAGCATAAAAGCTTAGGAAGTACGTTGTGGCCTGCGATAAAAGCCGTAGCTATCCACGGTCAGTGGTGCCTACCTATATTAATTTATAATGCTTTCTCTTGCCGTTCTCGTCCATTTGCCAATTTTATATATTTATCAGGAAATTCGAAATTGCAGGGTGTATGAATAATTTTATTGTCACAGTTTGTGACTGCCTCGTATCTGTATTGACATTTTTATAATTTATGTCATTTTCATGCGAACTCTGTTGTAATGCACTATTTACAGTTATAAGTGAATGTAACACAATAAAAGTATAATATTGATTTCCCCATGTCTCTGGAAGTGAACAAATAATACGAGGGTGGATTGATAAGTTTCCGGCCTGACCAAGAAAAACAAGGTTTTTAAAAATTTTTTTTTTTATTTCTCAACATAATCTCCTCCAAGGCTGATACATTTCTCATAGCGGTGTTCCAGTCTATTAATGCCATCTCTATAGACTGATTCGTCAAGCTCCTCAAAATAACCATTTACAGCTTCGATTACTTCTTC
>NW_020439043.1:52076-59132 GCF_000699045.2 Agrilus planipennis | reverse complement strand
TTAAGACAGCAGGTAAAAGTTGGTCTGTGTTCTGTCGGAGCTGCCTGCGACGCGCTGATGAGATCCAAAAAGATCGAAATCGCGACCCGCGTCTGGCAGTTTCGACAGAATACAGACCACTTCGAATTATTTTATTCTATTATGGTAACGTGCCTATCACGTTGAGGTTGGCTACGCCAGGATTCGTTTTCAGCAAGTGGATATCCACAGAGATGGCGTTCACTGTGCCGTTTGTAGTATTTTCATTTTGTATTTTATGAAAAATCTACTTGTTTGTTTATTGAACAGTATCCCTGCAGTATAATGCAGAGATAAACATGTTACCTATTTATAGATCTGGTACAAATGAAAAAACAAACAGTTATTGAGTTTGAATTAAATAACCCATTACCAAGAAATGCATCAATTAGTTTCCATTTTCTATATTCAGACTGCGTCTATATTTTCATTTCATCCGAATTTTATCCGTTTGTTATTTTTACGAGAGAGTGTTCCGCATTATTGAATACGTAATGAAGTTATGGAGCAGCACTATCCGAATGTATCACAATTCTATAGCTTTAACCACAGACCCGCTTCTCTATTTCTATGAATCTCGGTGACCTCTAGACATACAAATTCTTGAATTTCGTACTACACAATTCGATACTTTTCATCGTCATAAGGTCGTCAGTCCTAAGGCTGGTTGGACACGCACCTCCACTTTTTCCTATCCTGAGCTAATCTTCGCATTTTCCCAAAAATAGAACATCCCACATCCTTAACTATTTGCGAACAGTAATCTAATCTACAATAGGTCTACCTCTACTCCTATTAACTCCTGTTTCTGCTTCTAATATGTCTGACTAGACCATCACGCCTGAGAAGATGTCTCTATCTCTCCTATTTCTTATTAACTTCCATAGAATCCTCTATTCTCCTATTCATTCTAATACCTCTTCGTTTCTAACCTTCTCTATATCCACAGTATCCTCATCATTCGCTTATAATACCACATTTCGAACGCTTCTAACCTTTTCTTTTCCGCTACGCCCACTGTCTATGTTTCGCATCCGTACACCTTTAACAAACTTTTTCGAATTTCTAAATTAACCGTTCGCAAGCATAGAAGTGACTTCTTTATATTGAAGGCAACTCTACCCTGCGCTATCCTATGTTTTATATCCCTACTACTTTTTCCGTCGTGACTTCTCTCACTCACTTCCTAGATACCTAAAATTAGCCACTTCTTCTAATTTTTCGTCTCCTGTCTTTATATTCGCCCTTTCCCCACTTTTTCTCCCTCCCATACCAGTATTTTTGTTTTACTTTTATTTATTTTCATACAGGACTGTTTTGTTAATGCCGCTTCCATTTTATTTAAAGCCGTCTCTAACTTCTCCTTGCTCAATGCTAATACTACTATGTCATCTGAAAATCTAAGCAAACTAATCTTTTGCCCCTTTATATCTATCCCTACAGTTGTACTGTCTTTAATGATTTTGTTCGCGTCTTCGATGAATAGATTAAAAAGTAGCGATGACAATACTTTTACATTTTACAAATTATGTTTAAACTTAAACGAAATAATTTATTCGAAAAAAGCAAACAAATATCTAACACATCCGAAGTTGATATTTCTACTTGGTATATATATCTAATAAATATTCGGTAAAGACAACAAAAATATTGTGCTTTTTCTGTACGCAAAAGTTGTTTCACAAAACATTTAAAATGCAGTCCACCAAACGACTTTAATGGAAAGGAAAATGAAATACAGTGGAATTCAATTGAAAAGTTTTCACCCCTAAACATAAAGACATTATTACGGGACTCAAAACTTATTTTGCTACCCCCCTGGATTGACTGAAGAGAAACAGTCAACATCCATGCCATTCACAATACCGACATTGTGACACTAACCCAGCAATTTCTACAATTATTATTACTTTAGTACTTCTATCAGAATAGTAAGCTATGCTAAACCACGCCGTCCAATACACAATGACAATACACACTTTCATAATATATTGTAGCGAGTACGAGTATGTTTGTGTGCGATCGGGCACACGTGTGCATGAACGGCTTATCGATTCGCCGACTAGCCGCGGGCGCCTTTCTTCATGTGCGGCGTATTTGTAAATGTATGTGTCGTACCTGCGTTCTGGGAAAGCAGTTAAACAGTTCAAAGAAAAAAATAAACTATCCGGATGTTTCCAGAAGGTTCCCAAAAATAAACAGAAGAGTATTAAAAGGAAGAGACAATTGCCGAGAGAAGGATGAAATAAATTGACCATTGCAGAAATGAATCCACAAATAAATTGACAGTGATAGCAGTGAAATAAATAGCGCAGTGAATACTGATATATCAACAGTAGTGTAAATAAATAGAATAATTCATAACCTAAGTTTAGTAATAATTTAATAGTGTTTCAAGTTCTTTAATAATTAGTGTAAATAAATAGTTTTTGCCGTTAGAAGTTAATTTTGTTAAACCCACGAACATTACAATGTCAAGCAATCTCTAAAAATCACAAATTTGCTTCATGAAGTGTTGACGAACATTACGGGGGCTTCTGTCCGTCCTACTATCGATCGTCCCTCGACAGTAATGTTACATTTTTTGCGTTTCATTCGTTTTCCATCGATCTAGCCAACTTGAGTGTATTAAAGGCAACTATTGTTCTCTTTCTTTCTCTCTTGTTCACCATAGATAACTTCCTCATCATTCGATTAATTTGCTGTAAGAAGTATGTGCAACACACGCTATATTTCACTTTTTAGTAGACACGACCTATCCCTTTATCGTCGCGAAAGTAAATATCCCCTAAGTGTTTATTTAATGTCCATTGTTCGACATGTCGTAAAGCTGTTTCAAATGGGACTTTTACATTCTACATTTGTCGAGTTAGTCTTCATTTTATCGCATGTATCTAATCGTTTTATGTTAATACCTCTATTTCTGGTGACATTGTTTCTCCTGAGCGAATTTAATTTTGCAGTTAACACCACTGAAGATTTTAAACAGTACAATACCCAGATATTGTTTCTAATTTAATTGAGAGAAAGTAATTAACGATTTCATTATGATCAATAGATAGTAGGAAATGTATTTTTCATTTGGTGCAGAAATAAAAACTAGACGTAGCAAATGTTTTTTCTTCTCAATTTAACACACACATTAAATATCGTTATGTATCTTCAAATTGTCTAATCAATGCAAGGAGTAACACCTGTAATACAGCTTGACATTTTGCATATTGTCTAAAACAGAGTAGTAAATTCGCAGATTACTTAAAGTAGTACTAATTTTATATAATGTCCGCTATTTAGACATTTGGCACATCGCCGCATTTTGTACATTATCGGAACAGATATAGTGTCGTATTTCATTTACACATCTTCTCTAACGGTTACTGCACTCGAACCAGCCACATGCTCACTATTAGTCATGTTACCAGAAATGTATGAAATCTACATCATAAAATTTTAGACATCTAAAAACTTACCTCAACCAGGGATAGCTCCTAATTTTTCAAATGATAATCTAATTCAGAATTGTTTAGGCTGACTCTATTTCGACTATCCTTCTTAGGAACAATAGATAACCGTTTGCTTGTCCTAAATTTTGGAAAACCTAATTCGCTTCAAGCCTGTTTATAAACCAAGAAAGTTTCTGGTCGGAGTGTTTCATAACCATCAGCTACTAATGCTGGCGGACTACACCGGAGAATAAGGCGGAAGGTCCTTCAGTGTTGATTAGAATGAAAAAGATGACGGATGAAATTAAAACAGGAGAGAGTAAAAGACTATCTGCGGATTATAACTGCCCCATTATTTACCACAGTAAAACTTGGACCAGAGTAGACGGATCTAGAATCTGTCCGATATCCTCCCGAATACTAAACAATAGTGTAGGTAAATCCCCAAATCATGCCGCTCGATTTTCATTCTAATTCTGATGTCCACGTTATATTTGGTACTGCTAACTTTTTTTTCGTGGAAGGTGAGAAACCCAGCCGTCCTTACAACTGAGTAATGTTGGATTCCATCCGTTCAAGACATACTAACTAGAACCTCTCTGGTACTGGAAAAAGAGATTTTTCTTGTCAGATTTCGGTTAAAAACTGTTTTAGGTGAAACGAAAAAGAAGCCAATTTCTTGAATTTAAAATGAAAGCTTAGTTTTTATTGGAGTGATATTAATTCATTTTTAAAAATAACATTTCATCAAATTTTTCATAATCTCTATTTTTAACCAATGAAAGGTATTCCTGTCATTACAACGCAATCCCTAGTAATTAAAATGGCGTTTTTTATTACAAAAAAGCTTTTCTAAAAAAGCTACCCTTGCTATATAATTATATAGCATCTGTAAATGGAACATCTCCATTTAGTTATTTTGATTGTTCTTTTGTCACTACACTCTATTCACTCTCAAGATAGACTAAACCAAAACACGTGGACACGTGTCCCTTACTTTACCTTACTAATTAGGTAGCATAATTATGATTTAATGCAAAAAAAGCCGTTTTCTTAAAAGATTTTTTTACATTTTGTGTAAATAATTCAACAAGTTTATAGCAGTTATTATTCTAATCTTTATTGCTGTCCTAATCGAAAATTTGTATTAACCCAAAATGCTTTGAGGAATTATAAAAAATGAACCTTTTTAATAATTTTTTTCAACAGAAACAGGTCAGGAAAAAATATTTCGTAGTATTATTTTCAATGTAGAAAATTTCTATCTGAATTTTAACGTAGATAAAATATTTAAAGTTACTAACGCTTATTATATTCAATGTGCCTACTGTTTGTCTATTCAATGTTTTGGATTTAGACAATCACATACACATTGCATGATTGTGTTTATATTCAGTCTACCTTCAAAGTGAACGGACTGTAGTTTGTATAAGTACATACTGTTCGTTTCAAGAAGTTAAAGACGTGCCCCTTCCCTTTATTTAGGATGCGCCGTAGCATATTTCCAAATTCAATCATATTCATTCATATTCATTTCTACACCGATTATCAAGCGAGAACCATATAAAAGTGTACAGTACCATTTGCAAAATTATTTAAACTGCCTCGTTAAAATTTAAGAATATGCTTTATTTAAAAGCATACTTAGCCAAACATTATAACAAATTAATTAACACCTACAAAACTTTTGCTTTGTTTTCTATTGTTAATTTATATACATTTTTGTTTTAAGAAATTGCTAAACATTTTCGTCTAGTACTGTATAGTTCTGGCCGATCTTCTAAGACCGTCCATTGAGCGCTCTGCTCGTTCAAGCTTGTTCCAACTACTTCTGTCTTGCTCACGTATAGTGTGTATTCTTTCTGTCTTCGCGCAGATTTCTTCAAGGTCACAATTCTATCAAATTGAAATGGACTGTACGTAATTGTTGATTCTGTTTCATACACAATTATGAATTACTAATAGCGCGAAAAACTTATCAACATTGTTTTGCAACAGCTCCAAACAATCCATCAAAATTTTCTATTGTTTGACATGTATTATCGGCTTTTAGCAAAAACGATACTCATCTTCCTGAAAGTTTTTATACATCCAATTTGTTCTTTCTGGGTCTTCACAAACCAACTAGTTGAAGTGCTTATTTTACTCAGCGTTTCTACATAATAGCAGCATGAACTTTTTCGATCATTTCTTCTTCTTTAATAAGAAAGCTTGATAACTAAAGTTCAGAAAATGGATGAAGTAAAATGAAATAATATAAAACTCTACTGTCCCTATTGCTTTTAATTTGTGAAAGAAAACTTCACTATTACTGAGGTTTTATCGAATTTCCAAAATCGGAACAATTAAATGATGATGTTAGACGTTATATCTGATACTTTCAGTGTTAGTATAAATAGTAAATTGTCAGGAGTATCAAAAACTATATGGTATATATATATTTATAGACACGGCATCACGCGTGAAGGGATGGACCGATATCGCTAATTCTTTTTTTGTTGTGTTTGTTATTGTCAGGAAAAGGTTTTTATGAAATAAAAAATTAAGAAAATTGCGCGAAAAATTATAAAATGTAAGAAAACTAAACGACCACATCAAATTGGCGTTTGATATCACTGTCAGTTGTTTCACATAACTGTCAACGATTGACAGAATGCGCGCCGCAAATATCGCTCAACACAGATAATCGATCGGAAATATATTGATACTAGCTGATCCAACAGACGTTGTCCTGCGAAACGTGTTTTAGTGGTGAGCGAATACTATCTGCTAGATACTTTAATACCCGATACACAGATCCTTTGACGCCCTGTATTTGTTACTCGAATCCCAAACTAAAATAGGCTCGCTCAAACTTGATCGTTATTTTTTTGGTTTTTTTTACCAACCCAAAAAATGTTTGATCGCTTAGAACCGACCAAGAACCGCATTATAATGCAGCGAATATCTAGAATTTGTCATACTGTAACCAGAACAAGTAAATAGGTCAGAGGTGCTAAAACATAAAAAATACTGCCTTAAATACTGAATTATTTAACTATCAACTAATAATAGAAGTACCTACATATACTGATTTACTTATATTTACGATTGCGAATCACAGTTATTTTACCCCTACATATCTACTCCGAACTATGTTTTATAACAATACATGTTTTAACATATGTTTAAACTGTTATAACTGATATATTGGATATCGTTATGAGAAGTGTATCTGTAGGTAAACTAAAAAACTAAAATAATAAAAATTGTGCTGATTTCACATTCTTTTTCAGGAAAATTAAAATTTCAAAACTTTATTTATTTATCACATGATATTAGAATTTACTAATTTTATTTCCATGTTCTTGCATATTGATTTTACCGTGGTCTCCTCTATTGTATTTGGCTCACTGTATTAGAAATTGTCAGCTTTTTCAGTTTAGAATGTAATGTACCGGTAAAGCAAAATATTCACCGAACATACAAAATACTAAAGATAGACCGGGTATCCGGTTTGGATCCAATACCCGGCGGATCCACCATTTGTTTCAGCACCCGGCCAAATACTGGATAATGACGCCGAATAATTCTACCAAATAAAAAAAAAAAAAAA
>NW_020439043.1:46207-50079 GCF_000699045.2 Agrilus planipennis | reverse complement strand
AAAGTTTTGTTCAATCATGAATAGTAGTGCGAGTCGAAAACAAGCGTTAAAGCCTTTAATATGTCTTCAAATATAAATAAACATCTCGTTGATATTTTCAGTAGTAAATAGTACCAATAATAACACATTTGAGCAATGCAATTATAGTGGATAAAATGGTCAAATTTTCCGTGCAGTACTGTAGGGATTATACGCTCCTCACCGGTTAAGAGAGTTGTCTCCTTCCTTTTCTGGCCTAGTGCTGTTCTTTTCTACTTTGCACCGGTCAAACTGAAGGTAGCATCGCTACAGAAAGTAAACGAAGTATAACTTTTGAAGTCGACATATAAAGATTTAAGTAGGAGTTTAAAAAGCAATCTGATGTTTATCGGTGCGGTAGGTCTGGGTCTGAATATAATTCTTTTTTTCTATCTGCTTCTGTTCCAACCACTACTGAATAACGCTCTACAAGAACAATATCGTATAATGAAAGTGAAATTTGTAAGTAAGAAAATGATAACGAATCGGAAAATAATAAAGCCCTGTAATATTTAAAAAATAGACTTTGATCCTTTTTGATAATTCGTTAATATTTTTTTCATCTATCTGACATCAGTAATTTCCGTTTGTTTTATTGAAGTTAAAGATGAATACCATTCTTAGAGGGTTTTTTAATGTTGAGATCGAATCCTACTCACATCAAAAAAAATAAACAACTATTTTACAAAATTCAATGGATATAATCTATATAAATAAAAATGGATAGCTAAATGTGTTGCTAAGCGCAAAACTCAAGAAGGGCTGGACCAATTTCGATATTTTTTTTTTTAATATTCCTTGAAATTCGAAAAAGATTCTTACGAAGAGAAAAATTGGAAAAATTCCCAGAAAAACGTAAAAACCTCACTGTTTTTTTCCCATACAAACCACAGAGTAAACTAAAGCATCTGTTTTTATAATTTTTAAGTAGTAGTGTTTGTGTAGCTCGCATTCACATGTACCATACATTAATTTAAGCATCTCAGCATTCTATATTCACTAAAAAAAAATGCGGGACAGTCGATTACACGCCTCACTCTCGCGTAACTATTATGTAGGTCATGTGATTACATGTATTTTTGGGAAAATTTTACGCGAAAATTTCGAATTCTTGCAAGCGAACATTTTGATAAAATCGTTAATCGTTTCAAGTGGAAACCTCCCAGCGGCGAACTAAATGGGAGGGTGGAGTTGGCGGAAGGGACCTCCCGAGAAGTCCTTTTTAATGAAAATACGTTCAATATATCAGGGGTTCTTCAGACTTTGGAGTTGAAGGATCCATACGTATGCAGAATGTAAACGAAACTAGATATTAATACCTGCTTATCTATTATTTAGGTAACTTGTTTATTAATAATGTACGCTACCACTATTTTCTGATAAAATTAATTAAACCGTTTCAATATATTAAATTGCAGTCTGCTTTATTAAATTGCAAGAGAATCTGGAGAATATTGTCCAGTGGGCATAATGAAATAAGCTGTTTTTAAATGTTAATGATAAATGTAAGATTTTGTCCTTACATGAAAGCAGTCTGAATCGTTTTAAGGTTCAGTATAGTGTCGAGGGTTCGAACCTTGGGAAGAAAAAGTGCATTATAATGGTTACGATATATTTTATAATGAAAGCATATCATACCGAATCAAAGAAATACAAATACCCTTTCGATGGTTTAATGCTAATATCTGACCTGTTCATGTCAAGGTGTGCGTATTAAAGTTGCAGCAACCATTACAACATTTTTAAATAATACAATTGGAACTGTATTTTTATTTTTGTTAATTGTAGTATAACGATGGATAATTGATCTGAAACGTTACAAAAAAATCCAGAGTTATATAATTTTGAAATGCAAGGGAAGAAAAAGTAGGGAAAGAAGTGGCTGATTTTAGATACCTAGGAAGTCAGATAAGTGAAGATGGAAAGAGTAGTAGGGATATAAAGCAGAGGATAGCGCAGGATCGTGTCGTCTTTAATAAAAAGAAGTTCTATTCTCGCGAACGATTAATCTGGAAATTCGGAAAAGGTTGTTAAAGGTGTATGTTTGGAGCACGGCGTTGTAAGGATGCGAAACATGGACAGTGGCCGCTGCGGAAAAGAAAAGGTTAGAAGCGTTCGAAATGTGGTGTTATAGGCGGATGATGAGGATATCGTGGGTAGAAAAGAATAGAAATGAAGAGGTATTGGAAAGAATAGGNCACCGCTATGAGAAATGTATCAGCCTTGGAGGAGATTATGTTGAGAAATAAAAAAAAAAAATTTTTAAAAACCTTGTTTTTCTTGGTCAGGCCGGAAACTTATCAATCCACCCTCGTATAACATAATAATACGGTTGATTTGAAAAGATAACACGATGCTTCTTTTATTACGTGAATCCGAAGTATAAATAAAAAAGTAAAAATATTCCGATGTTTATCTAGACATAAACAAACCCTCCACCCACAACATAAACACAACCCACGACCGAGAGCACAACCGCCAAAGACACAATAACAATTATTACAATACTTTTGTCATCATTTTTTAATGAGTATTTGAATATATCATAACTTAATTTATACTGTTATTCATAAAGTAAACTGAACTTGTTGGAAAAAACAAGCTCAAATAATGTCTAAATTTCTGTTGTAAACGTATATTTGAATTGGAAAATTTATAGAGGATTCCTTTTAATTCTCTCCATACTTATAGATCAGTTATAATTAAGGATAGAATTTTAAATCAAGAGTAAAATTGTATAAGTAAATAAACATAAATATGTATACTCCTTGTACTCCAGGCATTCATTTTGTATAATTACTGAAATTATAGAACCCAAATTGGTACTGCGGCATCCATCACGGTTTTCACTAGATATGTTAAATTGGATTACGTTAGACTATGGTTTAGTTAGGTTGCCTTTTTCTTTTGTAATACTCGATTTTTCACCTCACCCCATGCTACTTCAAATACAAATATTTACTTTTAAATTATGGCAATATCTCAGCTCAGTTTCATGTAAGCACAGATACCCCAGCCTTTGAACGAGGCGAAAAAATATTAATAAAAAGATTAATAAAAAGTCCTTTTCATTTTTGTCATTAATGATTTAGCTAATAATTTTCAATTTGCCAGTACCTTAATGTATGCTGATGATGTTAAGCTGTACGCAGCAATATCATCTCCGCGTGATGCTATTTTGCTTCAAAAAGATATTGATAAGCTTTCAGCTTGGTCTATCGATAACAAATTGGATGTTAACCTGGAGAAATGTGCAATTATCACTTTCTCTAGAAAGCGGTCTCCTTTTCATTTCAACTATTTGTATAATTCTCTCAACATTGAAAGAGTGAGTACTATCTCTGATTTGGGCATTACTTATTCCTCAAACTTCGAGTTTACTTCGCATATCTTGAAAATAATAGACTATTAGGTTTTATTTGTAGAACTTCAAAATCATTATTTATTAGCAAATTCCCTCAAACATCTGTACAACTCATTAGTTTTGGCAATTTTGAATTATGGATCAGTTATCTGGTCTCCATACACTGAGATCAATGCTAAAATCTTAGATAGTATTCAACATAGATTCATTAGAGCCCTACTCAGTAGATCTGGCTAACCAATGTCCTTTCATGATCATGATTTTCACCCAGCTATGAATGAATTTAAAATTGTTGATTTGTCTTTGAAAAGAACTTATTTTGATAATTTATATGTATACAAAATCCTAAATGGTTTCATAGACAGTCCGAGGATTTGTGAGTCATTTAATAAAAGAGCTTTATCATATAGTCTTAGAAATGCTAGACAAATTTCTGAAACAGTGGATTCTAGTAACCTTATATTTAACTCTTCTACATATCGATTGAAAC
>NW_020439043.1:33872-45986 GCF_000699045.2 Agrilus planipennis | reverse complement strand
TATTTTTTGACGATCAGTGATGTTATGATGACCGTAAGGTAGCTGAATCAGATGTGTTTGCGATTTAATTCATTTTAAACATTTATTAAATTTGTGCCTTTCAACTTGTCGCATCAACAACGGATAAATTCCTACAACTTCAGAAATTATCTATAAAAAACTTTGATTTTGGAATTACCAAAAATTTGTTCTAACATTTTTTCTTAGTTTGTTTTTGGGACCTCTAATGGAGGATTTTTCATTTTTAAATTCGATATTTTCTGAATGATTTGATTTGTCAGTATCTGAGGTATACAGGGTGTTTTTGAAATAAGTGGCATGCTTTGGGGAACGTTAACTAGATGCAATAGGGAATCGCATTATGAGTTAAGAAACGTGATTAAGGAACAAACAAATCTGTAAGAAAACCAGAAGGACTTACAATCCGAAGCTGGCCCTAGGCGTGAATTGGCAACACATTTCGCATTTCCCTAAAACTAGAACATCCCAAATCCTTAACTACTATTTGAGAACGGTAATCTAATTTAGAACCACCTCTTAATTCCTATTTCAGCTTCTAATAGTTTTCTAACTAACCCTTCATGCAGTGGCGGATTTGCAGTCCTAGCCGCTCTAAGCCCCAGGCCATGTGCCGCCCTTTTCTCAGCACCCATCATTATAGACTAGATACATAATTCATGAATTTGTTATCATCAGTGATTTTTTTGGCACGATTTGCCGCCCTTAATATCTGGCCGCCCTAGGCCCGGGCCTACTGGGCCTTATGGAAAATCTGCCAATGCCTTCATGACTTAGAAGATGTCCTATCAACCTATCTGGCCTATTTCTTATTGACCTCCACAGAGTCCTCTGTTCTCTTACTCTTTCTAATACCCCTTCATTTCTAACCTTCCCTATCCACGGTATCCTCATAATTCGTCTGTAACACCACATTTTTTCTTGTATAATCCTAATGTAGTAAATAAACGTTCACTTCATAATTAAAAAAAAAAGCATAGAGTAAAAGGGTAGATTTCGCATTTAACGTATTTTGTCAAACAGTTGACTTTTTCCTTGATTGTAGATTTTTATCAAATTAAGGTTAATCCCGTTCAATTTTTGAATTAATATTGCACCCAGTTTCATATTCAAATGAAGAGAAAAAGACATTTTAATGAGCAGTGGTGTGTATTTTATCCAATAATATAAACAATATATAGACTCAGTTCCCGAATAGGTACTCGTAGTTTTTGCTTTTCAGATAATACTCTCTTTGTAATGTAATAGATGTAATTCCTAATTTGCATTCTTAAGCACATTTCCTGTTATTTCTTCTAAATTGATTGTATATCCATTTGATTACGTTATTATAAACACCCTTATTTAACGTATTTATCATCGAAGACGGAGAATGTATCAATTCAATCGATAATAATCACAATAGCGACTAAGCGTGTTCTAGAAATGTGTAATATTTGTTAAGAACATTCCGGTTATATTATATTTCACTTAATTGTATTATTTTCCAAATACCTAAACGACGTATTTAATTAGTAGTAAACGTGGTTGAACATGTGACAAAAACAAATGGCCATTTTAGCCTTTCGTTCGCATAACTACATAAGCGAGAAATATGAATAAAGTGAAGTCTTACATTGGCATATGTAGGTAAGCAACTACGGTGAAGAACGAATTAATTAGTTACATTATCAGAATCTGATCAAATATGTAACAAACTTCCTCCTATTTTGAAATCCTCTCCTTTATTTCAGATTTTTGCTATTGTTGTGTATTGTGTTATTTTATTTATTTATTTAGTTATTATTATTATTGTTGTAGTGTAGTTCTTGGGCGAATATTGAATATGGTACTTGCTTACGAAAGTTAATATCCGCGTACAGATATGCATAAGTACATGTTTAGCTTAAAGTAATTTGTTGGAGTATATGAATCAGGAAGTGAATTTATTACTGCTCATCCTTAAATAGCACAACTTTGGTTTTAAAATACAAATATTAAAAGTGAATGAAAAATATGATAGGAACATCCAGAACAGTTAAATGGCTCAGGAAATTGATTTTGCTGTAAGCTGTATGCAACTACTGGTGCAGCTGACACTAAAACGTTGCAACTTTTATATCACTATTTTTAAGTATATGGACATATAATTTACGAAACTCATTATTCCGTGCAGTGTTGTAGAAAAGTTGGGAACAAAACCTATACCAATTTGTACATTTCTTTCATTCTTAACTCAATTTTAATATTTCGTGATTTCATTTATTTAATTTAGGGTTTGGGTAGCTTCTCTATGAATTTAACTTATAATACAATGTAAGTAAACGGGAGTTTTTATTACTGAAAAGGATTACGTTACGAAATCAGGATTTTTACGTTCTCCGAGTTGTTCGTCCAGTTGATTCGTGGGTTTACGTCAAAATAAAGAAAACACTCTTTGAATATGTATTGGGATGTGACATGTGGGCGCGGCCTAATGAAGATGGCTGTCCATACATTGCATCAGTATTATAGAAAGCATTGCATATTGTGATTTTTAATTTTTCTAATGATAAATTTAAAAACAATTTTTGATTGGGCTAATGCAAATGCAAGCTCAAGAAGTGTTGTGGAAGCCGAAAAACTTTTGAAAGCTGGCCACATAGTAAAATGTGGAAAAAATGTTGATAAAACAAGTGATACCGCTTGATACTTGCACTTAAACATCTCGCATTGATGGCGTTAGAGGTACTACTTCTACTTAAACATTCCTTAAATTTTCACCGTTTGATGAGTTATGATCTAATTCTTCTGATACTAAATCTTTTTCCTGCTTCTCCATTAATTCTTCAATTTTTTTACGTCGATTAATTTTTCGAGTTTCGCGACTATTATCTATTTTGACATTAGGTAAGTTATTAGACGGGACAGCATTCCTTTTCAGTTTTCTTTAAAAATTAACGCATAAATTTTAGCATCACATTGGAGTTATAAAGTGAGGTTAAGTATAGAAATACAACGTTTATGATTACTACTTACCCGGAAAAATGTAGTCATCTTTTTTAAAATGAAGTGAGCAAACTCTTGTACATGAACTGACATTTTTAATTTTTAAAGCACTTTTCCAAGCTTTAATTTGATCGATTTTCTCAAGATTACCATATACATTTGTGATAGTTACGACCCGTTGCACCGTAGAAAAACTATGAAATATAATATCTAAGTCCTTATCTAATCGATTTTAAATCCCCCTAATATGTAGCTGAAATATTTCTATGTGTATTTAATTTCAAGTTGTTTTTTTCAATAAAATACTCGATCAAAACTGTGAAGATCGCTTTTTCCAAATTACTTAAGTGTATTTATTTAATGAGTAATTTTGCTCATCATTATATGTCCGCAGCCCTGGCATCAGTATGTATCTCTATTTCTCCAAACATTAGTAACCATAGTCAAAAACAAAAGAGCGATCGTAGCGCTTTCCTGTTTTCTCCAAATTTTTGCGACATTGTTTCCAACCTCTAAGGAACAAATAATGTGGCATTTCTGAGGTTATTCAGCACTTACTTTTTGTTGTCTGTCATGACATAGATTAGCGCTGTTTCTAAATAAATTACATATTAATTAACTTACGTCCAAAATAAAAATCTGCAATACAAATCGCTGACAGCGTTAATTACTTAATTTGTTAGATATTCCTTTGTGGATTTTTCATTAATTAAAATTTAGTTGAATATACGTTAAAAGTTAATAAACAATTCCCGTGTTATTTTAAAACTATTAATTTTCATAAAAGTTCCTTTTAGTATGAGTGATTTCCAAAAAATAAAAAACAAGATTTTCGTTAGTTGGCTACCATCACTAGGACGTGGCTAACGGGGGTTGCGTAAACAGAGTGTCCATTTGAAGTGTGTCCAGCATTACTATCTCGGAAACGGTATTAGCTATGACATTAATTACTTAAACTGCCCATTTTCACTAATTTAATCGATGTTGTAGCTTTTGCTATTTCCGAGATACCAATGCTAGGCAAATTTGAAATTGACGCCATGTATATTATTATATTCAATCCAAAACATCAAAAGAGATACATATTTCGATATTTATTATAAAAAGATGAAGTGAATGCACCTATATCATTACGACCTACAGAAACACTACTAAAGAAAGTTCAGGAGAAAGAATTAGAAGAAATTAGTGTTACACAGAAAATGTTAATAACTAATTGTACAAGACACATTTACAAAATTTAATCTGCTTTTAACTTATAACATTAACAACAAAACAAAACTGACGCTAAATCTTATAAATCAAATGAAAATTAAAAAAGTTTATGATTTTTGACGGTTTTAAGAAATTGTGAAATTTCTTTAGTTTTATCTGAATTTTACTATTTAACGTCTGTTTTGTTTCATTGCTAATTGAATAACAGTTTCACCAAATTAAATTTTTCATGTGTGTCCCGTACAATTAATTGTGTCTAACACTGATTTCCTTAACAGCTAAACCCTTGAACCTCCTTAAGGAAAAAAATGCGACGCGTGAGTGAGAAAAGATATCTAAAAAAACACTTGGAGTAAGCCGCGATAAGCTTGTGGAAACCATAAAATTTAGTTGACCGCCTTTACGACAGTCTCGAACGTGGAAATGTTACATAGTTTGCAATAAACCATGTTCATGAAGCACGCGCCTTTTATTAAGCATTAAAGATTATAAAAAACACGTGTATATTATATCTAAATAAACGATTTTTTTATGGATTCTCCATCACATTTTTTAATTTTCGAAATAGGTTTTCCTATCTTCAATTTTGCTTTGTTATTTTTTGTAATGCAAGAAAAACTAAATATGTTAACATTGACGTAAGATTGCAACTGTTATTAAAGATTCATATATAATGAGTCCAACGGAACTCTCTATTATTGTGGCAACCAGGGGAGGCTTAAGGGATAGGTAAGCCGAATACGCCTAAGCATAGAGCGACAGTCACAATGAAAGAAGTTTGTTTGATAATATGATGTTGGCATAAATAGCTCCTGTAAGCCTATTTTTATATTTTATCAGTGGATAGTACCTATAATAAAAATTGACAGCAAAGATAAATTTATTACGAAAAGTGTAATAGCAGTATAGTAACCCTAAACAAAAAATTTACTTCTAAACTTAAGCTACTCAAACCTATATAACTCTGAATGGTAAAATTTGCATTAATAAGTTTGAAAGAATGTACAAGCTATTAATTTCAACCAGTTTACTCTCAGCCTCAATGATCACTAAGTCATCTTCCGGTCTCACATAAGAAGTTTTACTTTAGAAGACAAACGAAATATGCTTCAATACTAGCTAACTTCAATCCGTTTCGCTCTGTTTACATTCTCACTTATTCTAAACGGGTGCTTGGTGGTCGGTTCGCAAACCCAAGCGCACACCGGACTGGAGAAATCACGAAAATTCTTTGCACACTTGTATCGAAATATCTGAAAACCCCTTGATTTGATAGTAGAACTAGCTCTTCGAACATTTGAAAACGTTCTCGATTCTTCCGAACCAATTCACTGTAAAACATTCTATTTAAGGACAATCCTAGATATTTGAGAACGTTCTAGCTCAGAGTCACCCCAGAAACATTAATAGGTAATTTCCCATATTTTACACAAACATGGACTAATCTTAAACATTCCAAAACGGTTTTAGAACACTTTGATCGAAATATACATATATAAAATACCTTAATACAGTGGCAGAAACCATACTCACTACTCATGTATATTGATTCTAGAACATTTAAGAACATTCTCGTCACCTCCAGTGTAGTTTATTCTAGTAAATTCTAGGTAAATGCAATCTTAGCGACACAGCCATTCGAGAACATTCTAGACATTCTCACTTACCCTGAACGGGAGACCCAGTCTCAGTGGAACCCCAGCAGAACTTTTACGCCCTCGCTACGTTCCCTGAAGATGTCCAGTCACAAAAGTTTATGAAACGTCGAATGAATGGCTCCATCGGTGTTGTCACAACAATAAAATATTTTTAAAAAACTGAATACCCGCTAAATGAAGCTCTATCTCAGAAAAATTATTCTTTGATTTATTATTAGAATTCCATTTTTGATATTACATTTCATTTGACTTTTGGTCCAGTTACCAAACACCTTGTATACGAATAATGCCGGTATATTTAAAAATTCTCGGTATAAATAAATACAAAAACGAAAAATTTGTATTTTTTTTTTTTCAATCTAACCTGCCGTTCTTGATTTTTGATATCACTATTCCACTTATTTGATTCATATGTTTTTATTCATTTTCTCACTTTCTAACTTTTACTTCTTCTTTGTTCCCAGTATTGTTTCAAACCATCCTTAACTTTTCTAATACTTACAATGAGTCATTTTATCCATGCAAAAAGTTTATCACAATAATTAGTTTACATTAAATTCCAAAATATAATGGAAACTCCCTACATGATTTCACTTTACCTTATGGAAAACTTGTATTATATTATATTTATTGTATTGTAGTGGTCAACTTTGCCAATATAGAGATGATGGTTTGTTTCAGGGTGGATGGGGCAAACGTTCCTCAGTTAACGACGATTACATTCTAAACAACTTAGTAGACGGTATTTCAGATGACGGTCCCATTCCTGAGTACAGCTATTTTGTGGATAACGAGAACGACGACGAAAAAAGAGCCTGGAACAACCTACACTCGACTGGATGGGGCAAAAGGTCTGCCAGAAGATGGGGAAACTTTAAAGGTAACATCTGCTATTCACACTAACTACTTCTAAGAACGGTCATTTTCACAAATGATGCGCCACTTGCTACATAAACCTACACTTTTGTTTTTGAAAAAGTATAGCCAACATTATGTATAGAAGGATTATAAAGTAACCAAACTTATTGAAAAGTTTGATAGGATTAGAAACGAAATTTAAAGATATCTCCCAAAAGGAAGACAGTGTGATGTGCAAAAAATTTTATTGTTTCCTATTACTTTATAGGGGTATTTTTTGACGATCAGTGATGTTATGATGACCGTAAGGTAGCTGAATCAGATGTGTTTGCGATTTAATTCATTTTAAACATTTATTAAATTTGTGCCTTTCAACTTGTCGCATCAACAACGGATAAATTCCTACAACTTCAGAAATTATCTATAAAAAACTTTGATTTTGGAATTACCAAAAATTTGTTCTAACATTTTTTCTTAGTTTGTTTTTGGGACCTCTAATGGAGGATTTTTCATTTTTAAATTCGATATTTTCTGAATGATTTGATTTGTCAGTATCTGAGGTATACAGGGTGTTTTTGAAATAAGTGGCATGCTTTGGGGAACGTTAACTAGATGCAATAGGGAATCGCATTATGAGTTAAGAAACGTGATTAAGGAACAAACAAATCTGTAAGAAAACCAGAAGGACTTACAATCCGAAGCTGGCCCTAGGCGTGAATTGGCAACACATTTCGCATTTCCCTAAAACTAGAACATCCCAAATCCTTAACTACTATTTGAGAACGGTAATCTAATTTAGAACCACCTCTTAATTCCTATTTCAGCTTCTAATAGTTTTCTAACTAACCCTTCATGCAGTGGCGGATTTGCAGTCCTAGCCGCTCTAAGCCCCAGGCCATGTGCCGCCCTTTTCTCAGCACCCATCATTATAGACTAGATACATAATTCATGAATTTGTTATCATCAGTGATTTTTTTGGCACGATTTGCCGCCCTTAATATCTGGCCGCCCTAGGCCCGGGCCTACTGGGCCTTATGGAAAATCTGCCAATGCCTTCATGACTTAGAAGATGTCCTATCAACCTATCTGGCCTATTTCTTATTGACCTCCACAGAGTCCTCTGTTCTCTTACTCTTTCTAATACCCCTTCATTTCTAACCTTCCCTATCCACGGTATCCTCATAATTCGTCTGTAACACCACATTTTTTCTTGTATAATCCTAATGTAGTAAATAAACGTTCACTTCATAATTAAAAAAAAAAGCATAGAGTAAAAGGGTAGATTTCGCATTTAACGTATTTTGTCAAACAGTTGACTTTTTCCTTGATTGTAGATTTTTATCAAATTAAGGTTAATCCCGTTCAATTTTTGAATTAATATTGCACCCAGTTTCATATTCAAATGAAGAGAAAAAGACATTTTAATGAGCAGTGGTGTGTATTTTATCCAATAATATAAACAATATATAGACTCAGTTCCCGAATAGGTACTCGTAGTTTTTGCTTTTCAGATAATACTCTCTTTGTAATGTAATAGATGTAATTCCTAATTTGCATTCTTAAGCACATTTCCTGTTATTTCTTCTAAATTGATTGTATATCCATTTGATTACGTTATTATAAACACCCTTATTTAACGTATTTATCATCGAAGACGGAGAATGTATCAATTCAATCGATAATAATCACAATAGCGACTAAGCGTGTTCTAGAAATGTGTAATATTTGTTAAGAACATTCCGGTTATATTATATTTCACTTAATTGTATTATTTTCCAAATACCTAAACGACGTATTTAATTAGTAGTAAACGTGGTTGAACATGTGACAAAAACAAATGGCCATTTTAGCCTTTCGTTCGCATAACTACATAAGCGAGAAATATGAATAAAGTGAAGTCTTACATTGGCATATGTAGGTAAGCAACTACGGTGAAGAACGAATTAATTAGTTACATTATCAGAATCTGATCAAATATGTAACAAACTTCCTCCTATTTTGAAATCCTCTCCTTTATTTCAGATTTTTGCTTTCGAAATCGAAATTGTTATCAAAGCGTCGCCCTCTCTAATTTCTAAACTGAGTCACATAGGCAGGAGGAGATCAATCTGTGTATTATAATGTGAATTCTTTTTTATCACCAAGATTATTATCCTTCATAAAGGATACTTCTTCTCTAAACAACTACTTTAGTAATAATATTATTCACATTACAATAACATTTATCACATCATATCAAAGAACCTTAAAAAATCGAACACTGCAATTTGTTCAAAAAGCAAGCCTTGTTTAGAATAATTATACATGAATAAACGTGCAAACTAAAAATTTAATAACCAAACCAAAATCGTTAATAAAAATATTAACCAGAAAAGGATCGAGATGTGAGCCCATGACAAACTTGTTTATTAATGTAGATAAACTATTTCAGATCTGTACAATTTGAATTCACTCAATCAAATAAAGTGGTGACCAAGATGGCAGTGAATGATATATGCCAAAATTTTTCAATTTATCTATTAAAATTGAGGGGTCCACAGTATTAAAAACCTTTGACAAAATCAAAATATACAAAGTCAACTTGATATGAGATATTCACAAAATTTGTTGTTAAATAATAAGAATATAACTGATTTAAAAGACTGGATCACCACTGCACACCATGTTGTGCATTAGTAAGAAAGCTCTCTAGTTTGAAAGATAATTTATTAACTAAAGAATCAAGAAGTTTTGCAAATATTCCCTTTATTGAAAGATACCTGTAATTTTCAATCTTCCAATGACTCAAAGAGCAATTAAACAGCTTAGTGAAGGAAGTAGCGAGTCCAGTAGAACATGTTTTTATAAAGTAATAAGAAGCCCCATTTGGGCCAGTGCTGGAATTAGATTTAACCCAGTTAATGCCATCAAGTGTATCAATGAATCTAACTTAACAACATTTAATTTTACACTATTTAAGAATGTAGAACGAAACGGTTTAGCAAAAAATCCTGANCATGTTTTTATAAAGTAATAAGAAGCCCCATTTGGGCCAGTGCTGGAATTAGATTTAACCCAGTTAATGCCATCAAGTGTATCAATGAATCTAACTTAACAACATTTAATTTTACACTATTTAAGAATGTAGAACGAAACGGTTTAGCAAAAAATCCTGAAATATCATCATCTGATTGCTTTACAATTTTTGGTTAATAATATGGTAAATTGTTAAATTTATTTTACCTAAGCATTATTAAGTATTTGTAATTTTCCAAAAATAATTATTGTTATTTGTGATTGGAACTAATTCCACTTTTTTTATACAATTTCAGTACCACTAATAGAAGTTTTGCTAATACTTTTATAAAATCGATGTAAATATCTTCTAAAAAATTTGATTGTATCGAAATTTATGTAAATCTTTTCCTTCCTAATAATTATAATTAACTGTTTAAGCTCATTATCAAATCCAGTAATATAGTATTTTTAACTAACACTAGTTCTTCTCCCTGGCCCCGGCCATTTTTATTGCTCCACTATGACTTAGTGTCGGCCATCATTCTTTTCTAATTGTTGCAGTTGTCGGCCATCATTCTTTTTCAATTGTTGTCGCATTGTCACTGATGTCGGCCATTATGGTTTTTTAATAGATGTATAATAATCAATGATTAAAGTTTAAAGGGATTGTTTGTAAACAAATATGCAATATATCGTACCCTTCAGCATAAAAAATTGCTGATACTAACTAGGTAATACCACTTTGCCCTGTGCTGACGGCGCTTATAATTTCTTTTATAGATAATATTACTAACATGTTTTTGTATTTTTATAAATATCCACCAGTCAACCAATTAATACAAGGCGAGTTATGTATCTTGAGACAATAATATACTTATTCTGATTACATCTTATATTTTAGAAGAAGTGTTAGACAAAAGGTGTGTGCTTTCGAAGGTAAAATCAGCTGGTCACCTTTAATGTGACGTTGATATTAACCTTCAATGTCATTTGCAGGTCAAATCACTTTTTTTTAAATGGGAATACATATTGTAAATTTTGTAATCGAAAAATTAAAATTGAATTGAAAGAACAACGAAATATCCCAAATACCTTTATTGACAAAACAAAATGTTTTCAAAAGGACATACAATTGGTAACCATCAAGATAATTAAAAGATCATTTAATTTCTTTTAATGGGAATGCGTATTTTTGACCCCACCAATGCAAAGGGCAGAAAATTTTATAATCGGAAATACCCTTGAAATTGATTTTTTCTTAATTTACATACCTATACGTAATTATAAGCAAATGTATCTTATGCATTTTTTTCAACATTATCTTACATTGACATCAGCGAGGGGCACCAACATTACTGAAAATGTGTTACCTTAACACATGCATGGCCGACCCCTATTTTGTTTGTCCAAAAAAATAATGAATATTCATCCCCAGTTTTTTAAAAGAACTGTCTTTAATAGTTTCTCTTGTATAAGATTTTAATTTTGCAACGAAATCTTTGAAGAATGTTTCAATCGACCGGAAATTCGTCTCACGTAAAGAAATTCATGCATAATTTAACATTAAGCTCTCAAGAAAAGTACATTGGAAAATGCAAGAGAAAGAGCTAAACATAACTTAATTTATTAAACTTCGTTTATACATATATGCAATTTCATATAGCATGCTTTGCTTTCAAGAAATGGTAAATATGTACCTTTTGACGTTTAATTAGTTTAACTTTTTCCTATTTATTTATTAATTATATATAGATATGTACATAAGTATGTCGCAACATGCATTACACATTATTGAGAGTATTATTAAGTACCAATTAATTAATGAGTAATGACTAAAAAACAAAGACTGATGATACGGACTGCTTTTGGTTTATGATACGAAGAAATTTTTGTAGTTAATGAATTTGATGTTAAAAAACAAATTGGTAAAAAAAATTAAAAACATAAATTAAGTAAAAAGCAGTTTCAGCCTGGAACGGAGCCCTGGTACCTACATTAGCATGGAAGCTGTACATCCACACAACTTGGCTATTAACACTTATTGAATTGCGTAAAACAAATTCCTCGAAGCAAAATCATATGGTTTGAATTATTATAAGTGAGAGTAAAAAAATTATACGTCAGCCAAAAACTGACAGCATTTAAACTGAAACTTTTTATGGAATATTTAGTGTCAATGAGGAAACCAAAAAATACACTTACAATTACCTGAAAAGGATTACTCAAAATTGTATGACAAAATTTGTGTTTAGGCAATATAAATTAAATTAAAGTGTCTGTATAAATGTGAAAAATTTCAAATTAAATACTAGTGTCACTTGTATACACAAATTTATACATACATATACGTAAATCTACAAGCCAAGTAGTGTGAAAAATCAAAGCCAATTAGGGCCATTTT
>NW_020439043.1:7869-33634 GCF_000699045.2 Agrilus planipennis | reverse complement strand
TGCTGTCCGTTCCGGCCACTTCAGCATTTACAGAAAGAGTATTCTCTGTTATGAACGCAAAGTGGCGGGACGACAGGAATAAAGCTTCATTAAAACTAATTAAAAATGAACTTTTAGTTTACTTAAATCTTTGTTTGCTATGTTTAGAGGTTATTAATGTATTTAAGAGCGACAGCAATTTGTTACTGGCTGCTAGGTAAAACAAAAAATTAAATACTTTATTTTTATGCCGAGTACACTTTTTTTAACCTTTTAGTCGAGAAATACTTTATGTAAAGCCGGAAAAGGTGGCAACCCTAAATGACTTTGATATTTCATTTTTCCCCTGTAATTATTTCGTCTCACATGCGCGCTCCACGTGAAAGAAATGAAAGTAAATGAATGATTTTCCGCCCCTCACTATATCTTATTTCACCTGCTCCAGTCAATTCCTTGTTTTGAAATATCGAATTACCAGATATACTATACTTTTTAAGGGTTTAGAAACGATTGTTTATATCTCATAAACAAATATTAAATGTTAAAAAACAGTCACATATGGATATTTCCAAAACGTGTATTTTATTTAGATTCATTGTATTTAAAACATTTTTCTTCTGGAACGTCTTTTTATTATAAGTAAATGCATAAAATATTATTATCAAACTTGCAAATTACCTACCTTAGAATATTTTTGTGTATTCTCTTACATTGTTTTGTTTTGTGTAGGAGCCTGGGGAAAGAGGGAACCAGCTTGGACTAATTTGAAAGGCATCTGGGGAAAAAGAAGCGGCTCTCTACAGTAATTAATGTCTTAAGGGTGTCAGGTATTACTGTTACTGTAACAATCCAATAATCAACTTGTTTGTCAGTACTTATTACGAAATATTTCTGCGCTATTTGTGTCAATAAACAATTCCAGTATATGTCAATTTACGGACTAGTACCTGAAATCCTTTCAATTTTCATGAATAAAATTAACAACTGATTTTTTGGTTTAACTGTGTTTCAATGTTTTATCGAATTATTCTTATCTATTGTTTATTAAACATTAAAGTAAGTCAATAAATAATGTTAACAAAATGAATAATCTGCATTTTATTTTTTTTAATTTATACAAATGAAAATAACATACATACGTAATAAGTATTTTAACCTATTATTTACACAATATTGACTAAATACATTAAAACAAATTACTTCCCATTAAATTTAAATGTTGTTCCATAAACATAAATCAATGTCATTGTAGATTTTTTGAATTTTTTATTTATTTTCTGTGTACTAATTTTCCAGATCTTTTTTTCCTCTTTGTTTGTCCATAAGAAGCAACCTTCAATTTTATTAAAAAATGCAGTTTGTATTTTCAGCTTGATACGTGGGTATCCTGATGTAAAAATACAGTATAATGTAAAATTAATTTTCACGATTTCCATTTTCCATCAAACTTCAAACAAGAAAAGAAAAACGTATTAAAAAACTGCCTGAAATATAAATCTCTTTTGCAGAGTTTGTTATTCTTGATCAATACGATTAGTTATTTTTTTTTTATATAAATTCTAGGTAAATGCAATCTTAGCGACACAGCCATTCGAGAACATTCTAGACATTCTCACTTACCCTGAACGGGAGACCCAGTCTCAGTGGAACCCCAGCAGAACTTTTACGCCCTCGCTACGTTCCCTGAAGATGTCCAGTCACAAAAGTTTATGAAACGTCGAATGAATGGCTCCATCGGTGTTGTCACAACAATAAAATATTTTTAAAAAACTGAATACCCGCTAAATGAAGCTCTATCTCAGAAAAATTATTCTTTGATTTATTATTAGAATTCCATTTTTGATATTACATTTCATTTGACTTTTGGTCCAGTTACCAAACACCTTGTATACGAATAATGCCGGTATATTTAAAAATTCTCGGTATAAATAAATACAAAAACGAAAAATTTGTATTTTTTTTTTTTCAATCTAACCTGCCGTTCTTGATTTTTGATATCACTATTCCACTTATTTGATTCATATGTTTTTATTCATTTTCTCACTTTCTAACTTTTACTTCTNTTTGCTCCATTAACAAAAGTATACTATTCATTTTTGAAAATCTCTCGTATTGAATATTCTGGTTTTAAATAAACCGAATTTTATCATTTCAATAGTAAAGACTAAATATATAAAGACAAAATAGGAACCAATAATTCTTCAATGAAAATTAGACCACTTTGAATTGTTGAAAATGCTTGGATTAATTTAGTATGAAATTTCGAACAAAAAACAAAATATGAACTAATACATATACGTAAAAACCTTCAGATGGATAATTAAAATACGAATACATCGTTATCATTAACTTTAACATTATGTTATACACTTTTGCTTAATCATTTAGTAATAATAGATAGAATTCGTATATTGATTAAACGAATTTATAAACTTATTGTTAGACATTCGGGCACATTTATGTTCAGTGAATGTTAGTAGAACAGCTTAGAAGCAGTGAGAAGCGACTGACGCATTTTCGCATTTTCTACACGTGCGTGTGGACGATCGCATGCAGAAAAGAATGCTCGATTTCGTAATATGTATTCACATTTTTTGAAATAATCAAATTCAAGGTAAGAATTTTTAAATATTTATTATGATTGTTCACTGATAACCCTTGGAAAGAGACAGCATGTGAAATACCCTAGGCTTATAAAACGAATTTTGTGATGACTTACTATGAAACTTTTGTTAATAAATTTACACAGGATAGAAAAGCATTATAATGTTTTAAAATTATGTATTTAACAACTGCTACCTATAACTAGTTAATCTAGGACCTTTCGTGATGTAATAAATCAATTTTTTCTAAAACTAAAGAGTAATTATTTTCTATACAATTAGAAGTCATGGCTGTGTTTTTTATACTGTTGGTAATTGATTTTTGATGCTCTTATAATCTAATTGAAATGCTTCTTCTGGATTGTCCAATATATGTATGTCGCTTCATAGTTTTTGAAGTATATTTTATATACTCCCTACATTTTCGGTGGATCCATTTTGTTTGTGTTGTTAATTATAATTTTGTCCAAATTAATTTTGTTAACCGATCTTTTGACTTAAATTTTTTATAAAATCAAGAACATAATGTACAATATTTATGATTAAATTCCAAAAAATACCGCCATTTGTAGTTGTTACGCCGATGAGACTTGATTAGGGGTGAAGATTAAAAATGATCAAAATTACTCGAAATGTTCACTATTTACAGGCACCCATTATAAGCATATAGTAGGTACTACGTTTGGGCACCTACTATATGTTTGAAGAAAAACTGAAATAAATCGAAGCCCAAAATTTAACTGTGAATTTTAAGATTTGTCGTCTTGGGCATATAAGGTTTGTTATCCCATTGGTTAATGAAGAAAACCGAAAAAACTTTTTATTACTGAAAAATAGTCACACAAAAGAGTAAACACCATTTATTAACTCGCTCAAAAATTGGTTGCATATTGGAAAAAGGATCACGTTCCATCTCACCAAAGAGTCAAAGCATACATCATGTCTCGTTTCTTCCTCTTAATCCTCTTGACTGCTTCCGTATTCTTCTTAAGATTTTTACCAGCAATATCTTCAAAATCATCAAGCAATTCCCTTTTATCTTTCAATAAAGTGATAAGTTACTCGTAAAGCCCGGAAATAAACGATTTCGTCTGCGTTTGTGTCGACAAGTTAAAAATTCTAAATTGTTTTAATATATTCCAAAAATCCGATATCTAATATGGGTATTTATAAAAGATTTAGTTAAATCACTAACCTTTCAACTTCATTTTTAACTAAAAAATATGTTTTTGTGCTCACATTATTATTTAGCGTTATATAAAGACGAGTTTACGTATTTGGATTGTTGTTCATTTATCACGACAATGTTGTCATTAATGATCGTTGCAGAGCACAACGAAATCATTTTCTGTACTTCCTCATATTAGTTTTCGAAAAAAAGAGAAGAGAATTAAATAAATATAATAAATGCCTGTAGCGCCCAGAATAATTAGCGAAAAAAATGTTTTTAAAATACAAACAGCAAATTATGATAAGCATAATAGAATTAAATTAACGACAAAATAAACTATTAGTGGCAATTATTAAGTTAGTCTGTCCTAAACTTCATTAAAATTACGATAAATTTTACATATCGGCTAGTCCAGTCATTGTCAAACTTCACAACAACGGTGTGTTTCCTGGTTCGGTATCGCATATGCTTCGGGTCACTTACTAAGGTAATCCATGACTACCAACATGTATCGGTAACCAAAATCAGTCACTGGGAATGGTCCTGCCACGTCAACTGCGATTCTATCAAATGGCGCTCCCACGTTGTACTGCTGCATTCGTCCACGACTCCTTGTTTTCGGTCCTTTACTGATGACGTATATCAGGCAATTCCTGCACCAGTCTTCCACATCGCTTCTATTTCGTGGCCAATAAAATCGTTGGTGTACCTTCCCTAGAGTCGCCATAGACTGCTTTTAAGACTTCTGAATTTCTTTTCTTCGGAAGTACCACTTGGCGCTTGTTTCTTGTTCCATCTAGACTTTCCCACATTCTATTCAAAACGCCATTGTCCAAGTTTAGAGAAGTCCACTGCGCCCAATCACTTTTCGTTGTTTGACTTAGGTGGTTTACATCTGTCCACAATGGTCTTGAGATTCCGGCTTCTTCCCATCTCGTTATTGTGTGAATATCTTCGTCCTTCCTCTGGTCTTCGATTAATGCCTTATCTTCCCAAATATCCTCTGGCTGAGCGATGGTTAGCTTACAACAGATCGATGCCAGTTTTTCTTTTTTTTTTTACAGATGAACAATGTTTGCAGTTTCCCAAACAAGTGTTACTGCGTTGATGTGTTGTTTTGCCGCTGTAACCCTTCCGACTGTCGTCTATTTTCGCCTAAAGATTGTGTATTGTCTAAGGGGGAATATTGATTTAGGTGACCAATTCTTCCACAATTCCAGCACTTAGAACGACCACTGTAATTCCTGCAGATTCGAGCACAACAATCAATTTTTCCACATTTCCAACATTTTGGATTTCGTTCTCTTGAAGGGCAATCTTGATTTAGGTGACCTATTCTTCTACAATTCCAACATTTTGGACGACTACTGTAGTTCTTGCAGTCTCGGGCAAAATGATCAGTTCTTCCACATTCCCAACATTTTGGGTTCCATTCTCCCGTGTTTCTAGCAGTGGCTTTCTTGACATCGATTACGCATTCCCTGATGAGCGACATGACACCTTGTTTTGTAATTGTCTGATCGTCAATTTCTGTTTATCGTACACACATATGACCTTTCGCTGCTTCAAACTCTAGGGAGTGTGATAGTGCTTCACTTGGTGTCCTTTAGCGTGCTAATCTTAAGACTTGCTGTAGTTCACCGTCCCTGACTTCGTCGATAATATTTGTACCGCCAGTTGGGCTATGAACTCTTGAGTGGCAGATGGGTAGACTAATGTTACGAGGCGCTCCACATCGGATTGAAATTGCTGAAGAGTCTCTTTACTTCTTTGGTTACGGCTTTTCCTTTGCCTCTGATGTACCTGTTGTAGATGTTTATCTAGGTATTTCTAGGCGGTTAACGAGATGGTGGAAGTTATATTATTGGGACTCGAGTATTCCTTGGAGTATATCCAGCGCCTCTCCTAGTAAAGAAACTATTAGTGCTGTTGCTTTCTCCGAATCAGTTCAGGAATTTGCTTCTGCCGCTGCTCCAAACAGCTTCAAGTAAACAAACCACGTTGGAGGTGTAATTTTGGATGGCCTTGCATCGGGATCTTCGCCTCTAGCAGTAGAGGTTATCTTAGCCTTTCAATTTATTTTCTCACTTCTTCTCTTATTTCTTATTCTCTCATTTCTTCTTTTTCTCCATTACGATTTCTCTTTCGTCTATCTTCTTTTCCATTTCATTTCTAATATCATTTATCTTGTCCTCCATTCTCGTATTTATTGCTTCTTGTACGTTCTTTATTTCTGTTTTCATTTCTTCTTGTCCCATTCATATATCATTTTACACTGATTTTAATTCCTGCTTCATTTCTTCTTGAGCTGCTTTTGTTATTCTTGTGCCAGTTTCACGTCATCTTGTATCATTTTCTGTTTCATTTCTTCTCGTCCAATTTTTATATTTGCCTTCAGTTCTTCTTTCATTTCTTCTTGTTCGATTTTCATTTCTTCTTGTCCTACTTTCATTTCTTCTTGTCCAGTTTTCATATCTACTTTCATTTCTGCTACCATTGTCATTAATACTTTGATTTGTTCCTCCATTTTTATTTCGGTAGCTCTAATCGTAACAGGCATATAATATCTTGATTTCTTCTAGAATGTTCGATAAAAATCGTCAATTTCAGTAAATTTGTTCATCTTCCTTCGGGAACTTTTCAATGGTTTGTTGGGGTAAGTCACGATCGGTAGAAATTTCTAGAAACTTTGATGGAATTCTTAACTCCTGCTTCTGCTTCTAATATGTCTCTAACTTGTTCTTCATGTCTGAGAAGGTGTCTCATCAACCTATCTTGCGTATTTCTTATAGAGGATGTAATTGAATGACTTCAATGACTCTATTCTACTCTTTTTAATACCTCTTCATTTGTAATCTTTTCGATTCACGGTATTTTTAACATATTTCTGTAACACGTCATACCTCAAACGCATTCTCTAACTTTTTTTCTCTGAAAATGTGTGTTTTACATGAAATATTTAACGCTAAGCATCAGTTCCTGTTATTTTGCTGAAATCTTTATTAGGTACTTTTCAAGGTGAAAATTTTAATAAATTGCCTAAAGCCTACCCTGTATTTCATTATTACTTGTACTGTTGGTTGCCTAGTATTTACTCATAGAAAGGTTTTATTTTGTCTTATTTAAAATTTAATTGGAAAAAATACCAAATAAAATATTGACTATTTAGTATCTGAAAATCAATCGTAATATGAATGGAAAGTAGATAATGCAACAATAAAAAAATGAAATTTATTAGTTTTATGCATCCGTTGTTTCCCCCTACGCATGCGTGTTGGTCAATAATGGCGAAATGTTTCAAAAGGTAGTCGATCAGCTGTTTAAAGTGATGGTGTNTAATTAATATCAGATTTATTTAACTACTTATATCAATTGCGAAAAGATAAAGGTTCACAGATTCTGCGTATAATCAGCGTGAGTGATTGAAGGTTGTTGTGAGAGGGTCACTATTACTCCCTTTATTTAATTTAGGGTCGTAATACCTTTCTACTAGAAACTTTTGATACACAATTTAAATAGAAATCCAACTCAGAGTAAGATGGCAAGCAGATGCATAAAATGAGAAACTTCTCACTTAAAATAATTAAGGAAACAGTTGTTCAAGATTGTCATCAGTATTAATTATGAAGCTATCTAACAAACGGTTGACTACAATTAATATGCAGCATGCCACATCCATAATCATTAAAGTCATCTGAGTATCTAGATTTTCCATACAAGTTATCCTAACTAATATAAATGTCAATGTAAGTTTGTTTCATTGTTACCATTTCACGCCTTAGCTACTCAACCGATCATCATGAAATTTTGATACACATTGTCAGGGATACAAAAATGGACATGAAGGACCTTTTACCCAGAATAAAAGTTCTGTTTTTGTGGAATAAAAAAATTTATTTTTATCTTGATAAAGGACAGTATTTACTGTCATTCTATGCAAAATGCATATTTAACCCAGAAAACTAGAAACTTTAATTTTATCCTGATGCTCCTGGTCTGGACTTAAGAACAAATTTATCAAATTATTGTATTTTCGATAATCTTTGACACGTATTTAGGACATCAACGCGAGCGAGACCGCTGGTAAAAGTTTGTAGCCTATAAAACCAAAAGCTCGTCATCAAAAAAACCCTTATTATATGCAAATATGTTTTAGTAAGGATTAAATGTCTATAATTTAGTCCTTAGTCCATTTACGTTGCAATATAAAAGGGACCGTTCAAGTATTACGTAACGCAATTTTTGAAGATTTTGACGCTCACTCCCCCCTCATAACGTTTTTCTGTACCTCTCCTCCTCTCTAAATGTTACGTAACACTCAAGTGACCATTTTTACCCAAATGTCGCAAAAGTTATGTTGCGCAAATCGTGTAACGTCATTTATATGTTCTATAAACTTTTCTTTATTTTTTAGTTTTTCTTTAGCCTTTTTCCAAATTTCGTTGGCATTTTTTGACATAGTTATGCTGGCAAATCAGCATGGGAGCTTTTATAGCCCAAGAACAGCTGATAATACAAATCTCCCTCTTTTGAGGACATTACAATATGATCACTATGAACTCACTTTAATACACCGATTACAGCAATGTACTTCTGCCTAAACACTAATGAATATTGACAATCGAGAGATTCCCCCTAATACGTTAACAAAAGGTTTGCAAACTTGGTAGTTTTAATTCCCCAATTTTTTATTAGAAAAAAAGAAAATGTTACGTAACGTATTGTAATAAAGACCCCCTCCCCCCCTGTGACGCATCGTAACGTTTTACGAGATCCCCTCCTCCCAAATTGCGTTACGTAATACTTGAACGCTCCCAAATGACTATTAGAGTTGCCAACCGTACTTTATTATATTGTACTCTATTTCGACTATGCGTACGTTATACTTTACAAGACACATAAAGTACGCAAAAATACTTTATTTAATGCCTTAAGTAAACATCGTAATTTTGTAAGCGATTATTCGATATTTAGAGTATTTTTACATCAATAATATTGCACAGAAAAATGGCAAGCCATATTTACGGAACAACCTGATTTCCCAAATCTGTTCAAAGTAGTGTCACTTTTGCTGTCCGTTCCGGCCACTTCAGCATTTACGAAAAGAGTATTCTCTATTATGAACGCAAAGTGGCCGGACGACAGGAATAAAGCTTCATTAAAACTAATTAAAAATGAACTTTTAGTTTACTTAAATCTTTGTTTGTCATGTTTAGAGGCTATTAATGTATTTAAGAGCGACAGCAATTTGTTACTGGCAGCTAGGTGTAACAAAAAATATGTTTTTAAAAACAAAAAATTAAATACTTTATTTTTATGCCGAGTACACTTTTTTTAACCTTTTAGTCGAGAAATACTTTATGTAAAGCCTGAAAAGGTGGCAACCCTAGTAGTAACTCATGGTCAGGGAGCATTCACCATCTTCAATATTATGCTCGACGCTGTTTATTCTACTTATTAAAAATAATTTCTTAGTACAATAAATAGGAATGTCAGTATCGGTTAAGAAATCGTCGGTTCCAAAACTATGCAACGTCGAGTGTTAGTCGATTATTTTGGACATTGCGCAAAAATTGAATATGTCCTTTGCGATAGCGTTTTGTAATATCGTTTTCTGTAACGCGTACCCGACAATGACATGTAAGTATGCATGGTTTTAGAGGAGGAGAAGCAAACAGAAACATCGGGATGTGCTTGCACAATATATTACAAACGAAATGGTTTCTTGGCAATCTCGATTGTCTCATTGTGTGTGCATTTTCGTAAATTTACAGGCAATCGATAATTTGTTTGAGTAATTAACAAATGTCACGTGTGGCCTTGATGGCTTCGCTGAAAACGAATGAAACTTGTACGGTTTAAAGCAGTTTTACGCAAGAAAACCTTTCGCATTATAAATCATTAATAAAACAAAAAAAGAATGTTAAAAATTCTTGGAGCGAATTGGTTTTTAAGTATGTAAATGTATATCGCGGTGTCCTTCATGAAGATTGAGAAAAGATTAATTCATTTGGTAGTTATGAAATTAAAGTAAAACAAAATACTGGTATGGAAGGGAACAAAAAGTAGGGAAAGAGCGAATATCGAAATAGGAGACGATAACAAGTCACATAAGTCAGGATGGAAGAAGTAGTAGGGATATAAAGCAGAGGATAGCGCAGGGTTGAGTCGCCTGTAATAAAAAGAAGCCAGAGAACAGAGGACTCTACGGAAGTCAATAAAAAATAGGCGAAATAGATTGGTAGGATACCTTCTCAGGCATGAAGGTCTGAACAAAGACATATTAGAGGCAGAAAAAAAGAGGAATGTAGGTAGGCCTAGATTAGATTACTGTTCGCAAATAGTTAAGGATGTGGGATGCTATAGTTTTAAGGGAAATGCGAAGATTAGCTCAGGATAGGAAAGAGTGAAGGTGCGTGTCCAACCAGTCTTAGGATTGACGGCCTTAAGATGATGATGATTTATAATCAGTATGGGAAAATAGCAGGTAGATTGTAATATATACAAAATTTTGAGCGATGAATACCATTTGAAAATTGCATGTCATTCGTAAAATATAAAGGGACGCGCTGATGAGATCCAAAAAGATCGAAATCGCGATCCGCATCTGGCATTTTCGGCAGAATACAGACCACTTCGAATTATTTTATAAAGGGTCTCTTTATATGCGTTCGGCCCAGTAAAATATTTTTGTTATATTAGGAAGATACCGATATATTTCAGATAATATTTTACCTAAATAAGATCGAACTTGTCCCGATTTTTATCGGTAATGTGAACGCGTTTTTGGTTTTTACTTCATTTCCTCATCATCGTTTAATATTCGAGTGAATTTGCTATACGATAGTGAAATTACTTAAATTTAAATACAACGTGTTGTAATATTCAACTTCAACTTTCCGATTTTGCAAATATGGATGTCTTTTTTTTCTTCTTTTTGGACTTTTTCATAATCTCTGTCCAAAATTGTAACTATCATAGGTAATTCTTCTACGGAAAATTTGAACAATATTTCATCTTGACAGACGCTATCGAGGACCTGAACATGAAATTTATATCGGACTAAGAGCGGTCCCGTAGTGTGGTGTGGTTCGACCCTAATGCTCACGATTAATGTTAAAATTATGGGTAATTACCATACAATGATGCCTTGAACGTAATCAAAAATGGCAAAATCTTTGCTAAAAATACTCATTTATTGAATTCATTTTTTTAAGGGCTTCATTTTGCATATCATTTACCTGTAATTTACCAATTATGTTACAACTTGTTTAGCATTTTTACCTGATCAAAGCTTCGAGCTGACCAAGTCGTTATGAATTCCTTTCGAGTCTCTCTCTGTTCGAGTGCAGTGTAAATTAAAAATTCCTTTATGCCCCGGTAAAACGACTTCGCTTAGAACACGAAATAAAGGACAGCCAACTATGCCGTGCAAGTTGCAACAAGGTTTTGAAACGTTTCTATGGGTGTACGCAGTACGGTATGCAATGGGAGAGAGAACTTCATGGAAAATCATAAATAATCAGGCGAGGAATCATTGCTTAGGGCATGGAGGCAATGCTCTGCACTCAAATTTTTTTTATTCTGTATTATTTTAAGTAGGAACTGGTTTTATGTTGATCTCTGAATTTGTCAAAAGTAATGGGTTATTACGTATTAGTTTTGTTTCGTTGTCAAGAGGGGATTTTTAGGTGTGGATTTCCCAACCCACAGTGATACACAGGTCTTTTTCTAGCCGTTTACAAAGACATCAAAGTTTTCATTCCATAAATTTTGATCGTCGATCTAAGTACGGACCTTGTACGTGGAAAAGTTCCCTAATCGTAACTGTAACTTCGTTCGTTACTCATTTAAATTCGGATTGATGCTTATTTCCAACAAAGGAAGTTATGAAAAGCGTATTGTTTATCAATATATTAAAAATAAACCATCGAACAACAGCCGAGACCAGTGTTTAGTTTGTAGCAGATATTAATGAACACTTATCTCATTAATATTTATGTATGTATTTATATTTCCTTCCTAAGGCCAGAACGATTTTTATCCAAGGCTGATGTGCGTGCACGTGATGTATTATTTATGTACCGCAGTCTGGCTTAATACTTGTGAAACGAATGAAAAAAAATTAGAAATTCAATCGAAGAAAATTGAATAAACAATGCGCCGGTGCATTCATTTAACTCCCGGCGTTTCTTTTGTTTAGCTGACTTCGAATTGCTGGACACCGAGCAGAGAACACAGGACTCATTTGCGGACGTGATCGGAGTAGTAGGTGCTGTTGTACCGTTTCAAGACTCATTCGCGTAATAAATGTAATGGGCAAAAGAATAAAGGGGTCTACAAAAAGTTGAATTATTTGTGATTCCGTCCACGAACAATACACAAAAATTTATTATCGTACAATCGTGCGGCGAGTTCATCGCGTTAGATTTGCAATTGTTCACCTTCGCAGAAAGTATTTTTGATATCGATATACTCGGCAAGAAATTNTACACTTTTGCTTAATCATTTAGTAATAATAGATAGAATTCGTATATTGATTAAACGAATTTATAAACTTATTGTTAGACATTCGGGCACATTTATGTTCAGTGAATGTTAGTAGAACAGCTTAGAAGCAGTGAGAAGCGACTGACGCATTTTCGCATTTTCTACACGTGCGTGTGGACGATCGCATGCAGAAAAGAATGCTCGATTTCGTAATATGTATTCACATTTTTTGAAATAATCAAATTCAAGGTAAGAATTTTTAAATATTTATTATGATTGTTCACTGATAACCCTTGGAAAGAGACAGCATGTGAAATACCCTAGGCTTATAAAACGAATTTTGTGATGACTTACTATGAAACTTTTGTTAATAAATTTACACAGGATAGAAAAGCATTATAATGTTTTAAAATTATGTATTTAACAACTGCTACCTATAACTAGTTAATCTAGGACCTTTCGTGATGTAATAAATCAATTTTTTCTAAAACTAAAGAGTAATTATTTTCTATACAATTAGAAGTCATGGCTGTGTTTTTTATACTGTTGGTAATTGATTTTTGATGCTCTTATAATCTAATTGAAATGCTTCTTCTGGATTGTCCAATATATGTATGTCGCTTCATAGTTTTTGAAGTATATTTTATATACTCCCTACATTTTCGGTGGATCCATTTTGTTTGTGTTGTTAATTATAATTTTGTCCAAATTAATTTTGTTAACCGATCTTTTGACTTAAATTTTTTATAAAATCAAGAACATAATGTACAATATTTATGATTAAATTCCAAAAAATACCGCCATTTGTAGTTGTTACGCCGATGAGACTTGATTAGGGGTGAAGATTAAAAATGATCAAAATTACTCGAAATGTTCACTATTTACAGGCACCCATTATAAGCATATAGTAGGTACTACGTTTGGGCACCTACTATATGTTTGAAGAAAAACTGAAATAAATCGAAGCCCAAAATTTAACTGTGAATTTTAAGATTTGTCGTCTTGGGCATATAAGGTTTGTTATCCCATTGGTTAATGAAGAAAACCGAAAAAACTTTTTATTACTGAAAAATAGTCACACAAAAGAGTAAACACCATTTATTAACTCGCTCAAAAATTGGTTGCATATTGGAAAAAGGATCACGTTCCATCTCACCAAAGAGTCAAAGCATACATCATGTCTCGTTTCTTCCTCTTAATCCTCTTGACTGCTTCCGTATTCTTCTTAAGATTTTTACCAGCAATATCTTCAAAATCATCAAGCAATTCCCTTTTATCTTTCAATAAAGTGATAAGTTACTCGTAAAGCCCGGAAATAAACGATTTCGTCTGCGTTTGTGTCGACAAGTTAAAAATTCTAAATTGTTTTAATATATTCCAAAAATCCGATATCTAATATGGGTATTTATAAAAGATTTAGTTAAATCACTAACCTTTCAACTTCATTTTTAACTAAAAAATATGTTTTTGTGCTCACATTATTATTTAGCGTTATATAAAGACGAGTTTACGTATTTGGATTGTTGTTCATTTATCACGACAATGTTGTCATTAATGATCGTTGCAGAGCACAACGAAATCATTTTCTGTACTTCCTCATATTAGTTTTCGAAAAAAAGAGAAGAGAATTAAATAAATATAATAAATGCCTGTAGCGCCCAGAATAATTAGCGAAAAAAATGTTTTTAAAATACAAACAGCAAATTATGATAAGCATAATAGAATTAAATTAACGACAAAATAAACTATTAGTGGCAATTATTAAGTTAGTCTGTCCTAAACTTCATTAAAATTACGATAAATTTTACATATCGGCTAGTCCAGTCATTGTCAAACTTCACAACAACGGTGTGTTTCCTGGTTCGGTATCGCATATGCTTCGGGTCACTTACTAAGGTAATCCATGACTACCAACATGTATCGGTAACCAAAATCAGTCACTGGGAATGGTCCTGCCACGTCAACTGCGATTCTATCAAATGGCGCTCCCACGTTGTACTGCTGCATTCGTCCACGACTCCTTGTTTTCGGTCCTTTACTGATGACGTATATCAGGCAATTCCTGCACCAGTCTTCCACATCGCTTCTATTTCGTGGCCAATAAAATCGTTGGTGTACCTTCCCTAGAGTCGCCATAGACTGCTTTTAAGACTTCTGAATTTCTTTTCTTCGGAAGTACCACTTGGCGCTTGTTTCTTGTTCCATCTAGACTTTCCCACATTCTATTCAAAACGCCATTGTCCAAGTTTAGAGAAGTCCACTGCGCCCAATCACTTTTCGTTGTTTGACTTAGGTGGTTTACATCTGTCCACAATGGTCTTGAGATTCCGGCTTCTTCCCATCTCGTTATTGTGTGAATATCTTCGTCCTTCCTCTGGTCTTCGATTAATGCCTTATCTTCCCAAATATCCTCTGGCTGAGCGATGGTTAGCTTACAACAGATCGATGCCAGTTTTTCTTTTTTTTTTTACAGATGAACAATGTTTGCAGTTTCCCAAACAAGTGTTACTGCGTTGATGTGTTGTTTTGCCGCTGTAACCCTTCCGACTGTCGTCTATTTTCGCCTAAAGATTGTGTATTGTCTAAGGGGGAATATTGATTTAGGTGACCAATTCTTCCACAATTCCAGCACTTAGAACGACCACTGTAATTCCTGCAGATTCGAGCACAACAATCAATTTTTCCACATTTCCAACATTTTGGATTTCGTTCTCTTGAAGGGCAATCTTGATTTAGGTGACCTATTCTTCTACAATTCCAACATTTTGGACGACTACTGTAGTTCTTGCAGTCTCGGGCAAAATGATCAGTTCTTCCACATTCCCAACATTTTGGGTTCCATTCTCCCGTGTTTCTAGCAGTGGCTTTCTTGACATCGATTACGCATTCCCTGATGAGCGACATGACACCTTGTTTTGTAATTGTCTGATCGTCAATTTCTGTTTATCGTACACACATATGACCTTTCGCTGCTTCAAACTCTAGGGAGTGTGATAGTGCTTCACTTGGTGTCCTTTAGCGTGCTAATCTTAAGACTTGCTGTAGTTCACCGTCCCTGACTTCGTCGATAATATTTGTACCGCCAGTTGGGCTATGAACTCTTGAGTGGCAGATGGGTAGACTAATGTTACGAGGCGCTCCACATCGGATTGAAATTGCTGAAGAGTCTCTTTACTTCTTTGGTTACGGCTTTTCCTTTGCCTCTGATGTACCTGTTGTAGATGTTTATCTAGGTATTTCTAGGCGGTTAACGAGATGGTGGAAGTTATATTATTGGGACTCGAGTATTCCTTGGAGTATATCCAGCGCCTCTCCTAGTAAAGAAACTATTAGTGCTGTTGCTTTCTCCGAATCAGTTCAGGAATTTGCTTCTGCCGCTGCTCCAAACAGCTTCAAGTAAACAAACCACGTTGGAGGTGTAATTTTGGATGGCCTTGCATCGGGATCTTCGCCTCTAGCAGTAGAGGTTATCTTAGCCTTTCAATTTATTTTCTCACTTCTTCTCTTATTTCTTATTCTCTCATTTCTTCTTTTTCTCCATTACGATTTCTCTTTCGTCTATCTTCTTTTCCATTTCATTTCTAATATCATTTATCTTGTCCTCCATTCTCGTATTTATTGCTTCTTGTACGTTCTTTATTTCTGTTTTCATTTCTTCTTGTCCCATTCATATATCATTTTACACTGATTTTAATTCCTGCTTCATTTCTTCTTGAGCTGCTTTTGTTATTCTTGTGCCAGTTTCACGTCATCTTGTATCATTTTCTGTTTCATTTCTTCTCGTCCAATTTTTATATTTGCCTTCAGTTCTTCTTTCATTTCTTCTTGTTCGATTTTCATTTCTTCTTGTCCTACTTTCATTTCTTCTTGTCCAGTTTTCATATCTACTTTCATTTCTGCTACCATTGTCATTAATACTTTGATTTGTTCCTCCATTTTTATTTCGGTAGCTCTAATCGTAACAGGCATATAATATCTTGATTTCTTCTAGAATGTTCGATAAAAATCGTCAATTTCAGTAAATTTGTTCATCTTCCTTCGGGAACTTTTCAATGGTTTGTTGGGGTAAGTCACGATCGGTAGAAATTTCTAGAAACTTTGATGGAATTCTTAACTCCTGCTTCTGCTTCTAATATGTCTCTAACTTGTTCTTCATGTCTGAGAAGGTGTCTCATCAACCTATCTTGCGTATTTCTTATAGAGGATGTAATTGAATGACTTCAATGACTCTATTCTACTCTTTTTAATACCTCTTCATTTGTAATCTTTTCGATTCACGGTATTTTTAACATATTTCTGTAACACGTCATACCTCAAACGCATTCTCTAACTTTTTTTCTCTGAAAATGTGTGTTTTACATGAAATATTTAACGCTAAGCATCAGTTCCTGTTATTTTGCTGAAATCTTTATTAGGTACTTTTCAAGGTGAAAATTTTAATAAATTGCCTAAAGCCTACCCTGTATTTCATTATTACTTGTACTGTTGGTTGCCTAGTATTTACTCATAGAAAGGTTTTATTTTGTCTTATTTAAAATTTAATTGGAAAAAATACCAAATAAAATATTGACTATTTAGTATCTGAAAATCAATCGTAATATGAATGGAAAGTAGATAATGCAACAATAAAAAAATGAAATTTATTAGTTTTATGCATCCGTTGTTTCCCCCTACGCATGCGTGTTGGTCAATAATGGCGAAATGTTTCAAAAGGTAGTCGATCAGCTGTTTAAAGTGATGGTGTTTTAATATTCTACAAAAATTAATTCGTAAACATGTGTGTATCATGGGTGCTATTGCATCTGTGCTGCAATGGCATTGCAGGACATGCAGCCTCATAAACCCTACGGAGCAGGTAAAGTGCATTCGATGTGGAACACAGCGGCAAAACAACATAAACAAAGAAGATGACATAACTGATTCCATATGTGAAAATTTTGGTGGCAGCACAAACTGTACCGTCATACGAAGACCAAAAAATTGTAATGCCACCAAAATAATTTTAAAAAATAATTTTCTTAACAGGTACTGTTGCTGCCATATCTTTTGTTTAAAAGATCAATAATGTACCTAATTTTAGCAAATTTAGCCAAGTCAATTCTGCAACATACCGAATATCATCAAAACAACATGATTATTTATCGCAGCGAGATTGTATTTACCATGGAAATAATGTTAATTATTTCACTAGTCTTAAACGAAGTAAAAGCGAACCTTCTCTAACCTATATCTACAAATGTGAAGTGTGTTTATTTAATTCTAATTCGTGTACTCTAAAGTGTGTTGTGTGCAGTTCATTCCAGAATAAAATGAACATAAGTCGTTCTCCTTGTAAATATTGTGCGGCTTTTAGTAGTTTACCTCCCATTGAAAACTCTCATTCAAATACTGTGATCAGGAATTATTTAAATTGTAACAAAGCCAATACCTGCCACTGTCAACTGAATCAAACCACAAATTTTGTTTCATTGTCGAGTATTCGTAGTTATAGTTGTGATGGCAACCAGCAACAAACCAACTGGGTTCCACAGGTGGACAATACTAAAGCTCACAAAAAAAATGATGAAGTTGTAGGTGTAAATAGAAATAAAAGTGAAGGAAATTGTGATTTGAAAGAATTTCGCACATTCTCTTGGAAACCCAAAAATATTCCACAAAGTACTACTTGGACCTGTAAAAGATGCACACTACTTAATAATCCAGACAATATGTACTGTGAAGCTTGTGAATCACCATTTCAACCAGATCTGAACAGCAATATTAGTCCCAGTGTTTTAATAAAGGTATGTAATTCTCTAATGAATATATGGAAAAAGTTCTACAGTAATTTGATTTTTTCTGATTAATATACATTTAAAGATTAAGAATATTTAATATCCTTAACTATTTATTTTTTAAATATGTATGAGGGTAAAAATATTTGGATGTGAATTTGTTGTTTTATACTCTAAACACCTATTTCAAAACATCTTTTCTTTTTTAACAATTTCACTAGAATAATTATTAAAAAGAAATTAAGGCAGATTACATTATTGGTAATTTATTATTATTTATTTCAAGGTTGATAACTGGGCAGAAAATGAAAATATAGATTTAGGAACCCCAAGCCCAGGACTTACCAATCAAAAACCAATATACCGTAGGTCATTTTCTGAATTTACAAGAAAGCACACAAATGCACCAAACTTGAACAGATTAAGTCTAGATAGTGACGTTTTAGATAGGGGTAACTTTTCGAAATGCAGTTCTTCCATGAGTGACATTCAAAACTCTCATGGTGTGAACAAAGGAGAAGTAAAGCATTGGGGAAGTTTAACTCGAAGCACCAGTGATATCACATCGAAAGATGAAACGACGACCGATAAGACTGTCTATACTTATATAGGAATTACTGAACCTGAATCTAGAAAAAAAGTTCAACATATCTACGAAAACCAAGGCATAATTGCATCGCGAAGCAGACCACCTAAATATAGCACTGATGAAATGTAAGTGTACATTACACATTACTTTATTAAATAGGAAACGTTCCTAACGGATAATTCTTCATAAATGAAGTATTCTTTTAAAAGTTCGTGAGAATTTGGAATTATTCGTGGTTATTCTTCATATAATAACTATAATATTTTTATTCAACTTTTAGATTACGTGCATTAAAAGGTTCATCGACTCTAACATTTAAAGAACGTAGGTGGACATGTTTGCAATGTTCCTTCGCCTATAATTCCCTTCACAGTTATCGATGCGAAATTTGTAGTAGTCCTAAAACAGAACACTGTAAAATAACTGTTACTGACGAACACAGTAGCCCTAACGACTCTAGTTCGTAAGTTACTTTTCATATTCTAATACTAAAAATTATACATATAATATTACTTTTAAGTATGTTTAATGTGATTTTATCGTTACTAACGAATACAGTAGCCCTAACGACTCTAGTTCGTAAGTTACGCTTCATATTCTATTACTAAAAATTATATAACATTACTTTTGATTATGATTGATGTGATTTTATTTTTTACCATAAAAGTCAAGCTTGTTTCTTTTCTTTCCGATGTTGTTTCCAAAATAGATAATATGATTTTTTTTTTGGTTTTCTATTTAAATGAATGCAATGATAACAATTAGTTTTTCTGTAAATTATTGCTTGTTATTTATCACAGATCTCAAAAGTGGGACAGTACAACAGTTTCATCCACCGTTCCCATTGCAACTTTAGATCAGGGACTAGAAGAAGATTTTCAGCATATGCCAGGTATATATTTGCTTTGTTAGAATCAGGGTGTAAATGAAATTACATTTTCATTTGTTATATATTATCATCATCATCATAAGGTCATCAGTCCTAAGACTGGTTGGACACGTACCTCCACTCTTTCCTATCCTGAGCTAATCTTCGCATTTCCCTAAAACTAGAACAACCCACATCCTTAACTATTTGCGAAGAGTAATCTAATCTAGGTCTACCTCTACCCCTCCTAACTTCTGTTTCTGCCTCTAATATGTCTCTGACTAGACCTTCATGCCTAAGAAGGTGTCCTACCAACCTATCTCGCCTATTTTTTATTGACTTCCACAGAGTCCTCTGTTCTCCTATTCTCCTATTCTTTCTAATACCTCTTCATTTATTGAAACCATATACTAAATATTTTAAAACGAAGGAACAACATTTATACATAAATTTATGAACGATTTAACTTGTTTTTGCCTAATGATTATTTAAATAGTTACACATTTTATAATATTTTTAAGTCACATTCAGCTTTATGTATACCCCTGTTTTTGTTTTTTTTTTTGTAATATAGAGGGTGTTTTATGTGTTTCATTATAGGTGAAGTATCTGAAGAACAAACGTGGACTTGTAAAAAGTGTACATTGGTAAACAAAGGATATTCATTAACTTGCGAAGCTTGTTGCGGATCGAAACTAAAATCAGTTCTAGCAACAAACGATATGACGTTGCGCAAGGGCGAGTTTTGGTCCTGCCCCCAATGCACTCTTAAAAACGCCCTCTATGTTTCCAACTGTAAAGCTTGTAAAGCGCCCCGATCATCAAAACTTGAGCCGCCTCCGGTTGTCTCGTCTCGAAGTCCATCTCCCCGAAGATCTTCCCAAAAATCGCACAATAACTCTGTCGACGGCCTTTATGCAGAAGTTAATAGAGAAAGAAAAGCATCAAATCGATATAGGACAGGCTATATTAATCTTCACTCTGATAGAGATGACGGTAAGTTGTATTTATCACTTTATACTACCTGTCTTGTAGATAACGTTATAAATTATTTTACCCTAGTGTCTTTCTTTATATTAGCATCTATGATTTAGTTATTTACTTCTTTTAATTTTAGTTTCAAGAAAAGTTTTTAATTTTTACAATTTCCTCATTCTAGTCAAAAGCAATTGTTAGGGACATTCGGGGTATTCAAAACAAGACTAATTTAAAGATTGTTAAACCCCAAAAGTTTTTTTTAATTATTTTTGGCAATCTCTATATTATTTTTAGGCCACTGCGATATAGCATAAGTAGCCAATCAAAACAAAAATTAAAGTGTTAAAATGGTTTAATTCCCGTAGAACTGTTAAATTAAATAAATAAATAAAACTTAAACAAATTTATTAAAGAAAGAGAATTTCACCATTATTAAAATAAAAAAGAACTAAATAAATATTAATTATGCTCTTATAAACCTTTAACATTCTCTCCCTGTTTTTTAAGTAGTTAAGAACTGTGTGCCCTTAGTCATCAATAAACCGATTACAATTGCATATAGGGTCTCCTGTTGTGGATAGACTGACCTGGCAATGTGGAATCTGTACTTTCGAAAATAGCAAATCTGTATCTACATGTGATATGTGCTTAAATGTTAGGGAGGAAATAGTCTGTAAGTTGTTTTTTATTTTTATTATTTTAAANGTAGAACATAGCAAAAGACAAGTTCGGGGATTTGTCAGTTGTAACAAAATGTTAGAGCCTGGTGAATATATTTTGGTTCCCTTAGCTTTCAACCATTGGCACACAGGACTCATTGACGCTCAAGCATATCCAAGGTAATTTTTTTGTACATTGGGATTTTTATTTAATATTCTGAAAAGGAATTAGCTATAGCTATTTTCTGTTGGACATATTGTAAGATTAATTGTCTAAGTTTTCGATGGATTTGAATATCCAAAATTCATTAAATTTATAAATAACGGGCTTTATTTTTAATAATATAGAAATGCATAGATAAATTATGTTTGTTTTTAAGCTATGGAAAACGTTTGTCTGTATTTTTGTATTTAACGATTATTTTATGTTTATTATGATGGAAAATTATTCATTATCTTTTGAGTATTTTTTTGTTCTTTCTTGTTTGATGTATAGATAAAATTGAAAAATGCGTGTTGCATGATTCCATGTTTTGTTTTATAAACTTTGCAGGTATGTCCTTGCGATACATAGTTCGAAAAAAGTTTGTGCTCAACAACAAACCCCCCCTCCACATAACCTTGCGGACGCTATAATATCCCTCACGTTAGCTCGAGGACAAAGACATGAGGGCAGAGAGGGTATGACCGCTTATTATTTAACCAAAGGATGGGCAGGACTTGTCGTGATGGTGGAAAATCGTCATGAAAACAAATGGATTCATGTCAAATGCGACTGCCAAGAAAGTTACAACGTTGTCTCAACGCGTGGTACCTTAAAAACCGTAGATTCTTTCCTTGTCTTCTAACAAATATATATGTATACAGATAAATTCACAAGTATATAAAATTTACTTATTAGAGATAAAGTTAGTGTTTTTATTTACCTATTAAATATAAATTATATCTTTTAAATCTATATATATCCGTTTGAATAGAATGTTTCTCAATTTACACATAATATCGTTGTAAAATTTTTGCAACAAAGAGTGTATGCTAATTAAAAATATATCTTCTATCTAGCTATATTATTATTAATAACGATGAGTATTTAAAACACCATGAAGAAAATTTGATAACTGAAAGCTGAAATTTCCTGTTATCACAATCATTCCTAGTTTTTCTCATATGTGATTGATATTCACAAACGGTAAACATTTGATTCGTATTATCTTTTTTTTAATTCGCAATTCGTTTTACGTTATAAGGCCCATAGAGTAGTTGCAGTAAATGATAACAAAAACATTTGGGAGTGAGCAACTTTTTATTTTTCCGACCGAAGTTATTATAACCAATTTTCACTGTAATGTGTAAATTGTATATTAATTGCTTATATATTTCTAAGGTATATTATCATAATCAGACTTGACTAGTAAAACATTGTACATTTTAATTTTATAAATTAATGAGCATGCTCTTTATACATTTCCCAGTACATATAATTGTATTGCTCAATTTTCATTACTATTTGTACATATTTCTAACCTGCTTGACCAGGCTAAACGGAAACAACTATGGGTGCCTCTAATCGAAAAAGCGGTTGCTAAAATACACGGTTGCTATGAAGCTTTAGTTTCCGGTAGAGCTATTGAAGGCTTAGCAACATTAACAGGAGCACCATGCGAAAGTATCCCTCTTCAACCGTCATCTGTACCAACTCCAGCTGAAGATGAACTTGATACTGATCTTATTTGGGCACAGTATGTTTTTTTTTATTTTCACAGGATATTTATTAATTGTCACAACTATAGGTTGTTATCATCAAGACAAGCTATGTTTTTAATGGGGGCTTCCTGTGGTGGAGGTAACATGAAAGTAGATGAAGTCGAATATCAGAGAAGAGGTTTGAGACCTCGACATGCTTACTCACTTTTAGACGTTAGGGATGTTGAGGAATATCGCTTGCTGCAATTAAGAAATCCTTGGGGTAAGAACAAAATTGTTTATTAGGTCTAGTTACATGTATGTATATGTTGCATGAAGATTTGATAATGCTCATTAAACACATAAAAGTGGAAAAAATATGTATCATTTGTTCTACATGAATTTTAAATTTTTTTCTTTTTTAGTTTTTAGTCCACTGTTAGCAATTAAGCATTAAAATAGGACTAGAAAATAAAATTGAATCAAAATATTTTGGGTAAAATTTATGGTCCCCACCTGCTCCTTCTGTGAGTAAAACTAACAAAAAAAATTGAACCCCTCCACTCACTACGTTTACTTACGTAATGCTTGAGTTTGTAAAAATTAAATAGTAGCTATTTCTTAAAGTTGAACTGAAATATTGCAAAAGCAAATTATGATTATTTGATAAATTTTTCCCTAAATTAAACAAAATTTCTTCTTTAGAATTTGCACTAACTTAATAATTAATTTCTTTAATTTTTCATAAATAATACTGAACCTTATTTCTTATCACTTTTTAGGTCATTATGTTTGGACAGGGGACTGGTCAGATAATTCAGATTTATGGACTGCTCAATTACGTCATCAGTTAATGCCCAACGGTCCACAAGACGGTACATTTTGGATTTCTTTTGCAGATGTTTTAAAATATTTTGACTGCATCGATATTTGTAAAGCAAGAAATTGCTGGAACGAAGTTAGGCTCAATGGCATCTTACCGCCCTTTGCATCACAGCAACATCTTTCGTGCATCTTATTAACCGTTGTTGAGCCTACAGAAGTCGATCTCACTCTTTTTCAGGTAATAGTTTGTACGTCTATTCTTTTCTTATCAATAAATAAAAATGAAATTAATTAAACGCTAAATTGTAAATACGATTATTTTTGTCCTTGTATAGGAAGGTCAAAGAAAATCTGAGAAATCTCTTAGATCTCAATTGGATCTGTGTATAGTTGTATTCAAGGCTCGGAGTCAAAATCAGATTGGTGGTTTAGTAGAACATAGCAAAAGACAAGTTCGGGGATTTGTCAGTTGTAACAAAATGTTAGAGCCTGGTGAATATATTTTGGTTCCCTTAGCTTTCAACCATTGGCACACAGGACTCATTGACGCTCAAGCATATCCAAGGTAATTTTTTTGTACATTGGGATTTTTATTTAATATTCTGAAAAGGAATTAGCTATAGCTATTTTCTGTTGGACATATTGTAAGATTAATTGNCTATAGCTATTTTCTGTTGGACATATTGTAAGATTAATTGTCTAAGTTTTCGATGGATTTGAATATCCAAAATTCATTAAATTTATAAATAACGGGCTTTATTTTTAATAATATAGAAATGCATAGATAAATTATGTTTGTTTTTAAGCTATGGAAAACGTTTGTCTGTATTTTTGTATTTAACGATTATTTTATGTTTATTATGATGGAAAATTATTCATTATCTTTTGAGTATTTTTTTGTTCTTTCTTGTTTGATGTATAGATAAAATTGAAAAATGCGTGTTGCATGATTCCATGTTTTGTTTTATAAACTTTGCAGGTATGTCCTTGCGATACATAGTTCGAAAAAAGTTTGTGCTCAACAACAAACCCCCCCTCCACATAACCTTGCGGACGCTATAATATCCCTCACGTTAGCTCGAGGACAAAGACATGAGGGCAGAGAGGGTATGACCGCTTATTATTTAACCAAAGGATGGGCAGGACTTGTCGTGATGGTGGAAAATCGTCATGAAAACAAATGGATTCATGTCAAATGCGACTGCCAAGAAAGTTACAACGTTGTCTCAACGCGTGGTACCTTAAAAACCGTAGATTCTGTGCCACCTCTTCATCGACAAGTTATTATCGTGCTTACACAGCTGGAAGGAAGCGGTGGCTTTTCAATAGCCCACAGACTCACTCATAGACTAGCCAATTCGCCAGGGTTATATGATTGGGGCGCTCCAGGAACGTCACATGATCCAGATTTGGACTACCAGACCATAGGACTTCACAGTCCTCGTTTAATTACGTAAAAAGCAAGAAGAGGCCTATAATTCAAAATAATTAAGCCATATTGTCTTCTTTGTTAACGTATTTTGGAGATCTGATGGGGATAATTGCTTTATGGTGAGTTTTTAGAACATTAATCATTCAGCTATATTTTTATTGGGATAGAAGTACATAAGATACAATTTGGTACTCGGTATAAAACAATTAATTATTTTCCAAATTTTGGAGCTCTTTTAGGTTACTAAAAAAATTTACTAGCAAAAGTTGTGCTTTAATTTTTCAAGTCTGTATACGTATGTAGGAATAAAGTTTAAATTTAATTTAATTTTAATAAATATCGGTAGTTTATTTTCAGAAGGACATTTTTGTTTAAAAAATAATTCTGTCAACAATAATTAAGGGATTTATTTTCGATAAATTTCAATACAATAATTGAATAAGAAATTATAATTTAATTTGTTCAAAGTTTTGCTCACTTATATGATATTTAAGTATGTTTAAAAGTATATTCAATAAACTTGTTTGGGATTTAATATGTTATTAACCAAATATACGAAATAATAAGGGGTTCATAGTAATTGGTTGTATTGTGATATTATTATTATTATTATTAGAAACAATTATCTCTTGTTCTTATAGCAATATCTATACACAAGACTTCTTAGCATAAATTCTCAACTTTTTAAAATTTACACATACTACACATTCTCAT
>NW_020439043.1:0-1389 GCF_000699045.2 Agrilus planipennis | reverse complement strand
TTAAATATTGTATTCTATAATTATATATAAATTATGATTCGCCATTTACCCTTTGTAGATTTATTATCTATGACTGATACCATGGGAATAGTGCAGACTAAACCTGGCAGATGACGGTGTTTACAACCGTTTAAAGATTTTGAGTTGCATGAGAAAAACAGCATTCGATCATTAAAAATATCGTAATTTTTATTTACCGTTTATTTATCTATCATCTATGACTAGTACAATGATAGCCTTCTTGCGAGACTTGTTTACCTTAAGATATTGTGTAGGTAATTAAAATGAGAATACATAGAATAAGAAAAAATTCATTAATAATCCTTTATATTCATGCAAAATGAGCAGTACATTCATGCTTATTAATGTAACTAAGTATTTATATTTGCCATTTGAATTTGCGCTTATTAGCTGTTCACATTTTCTGTTTCCATGTTAATTATATATTTAAATATTGTTTTGAAGTTTAACAGGAATTTCACACAACGTTTGGACATCATGTGTAGTTGGCCTGTGATTGTAGCAGTCCGCATTTCATCCCAGTGTGGAGCACTTTCCTTTTATTCACTGAAAGCAGAAACAACAAAGGCAAGTGACAAACTTTTAATTTATAAGATTAAATTAAAAGACTTGGTTATTGCAAAAAGATTGTTTATTAAAGAAGACACTGTTGGATATTTTGTTTTCACAATGAAGACACGTAATGGTGTTTAAGTTAAGTTTAAAAATGTAAAGTATAAAAGGTAACAGTACAAAAGAAAAGAAAAGATGTGTTACAGATAAAGGAAACTTGATGACTGACTAGATAAAACAAACTTAAGCATACAAAACTATCCTCCGATCTACCCTTTTGCCAAAAGAATTTAAACTTATCCTAACTGAAACATTCAAATAGTCCAATAACAACAAACCTTATAATTACTCTAAAGGGTCTGTACATTCGCATGTATGTAATATGATCCTTCTGGGATCACTCTAAGCAAAAGGCTACAGTGATAGACTGCGTCTCAATGACGCCAACCTCGGGGTACAACCACATTCAAACGAAACACATGCAAACGAGCTGACCCATAACTACATCTAAACAAAATTGTGATTATCAAATATATAGATATACACAAAAACTCAATAGAAACAATTCCTAATGCATATTTGGGTAATTTATTGTCACTTTTTATTTTTTTTTATATTCGTGTGAACATTGGAATAAATGAGTGAGGGGTCAGTATCAAAAAGTATATTTGTGTGCTGTTAAATTTGGCTAATTTTTTGCTCTAGTAAAACATGTGTTCATAACATTTTGTCGTTTTGTATGGTAGTCCTAAATAATCATTTTACACACTTTTTAGCTTTTGCAATAAAAGGTAGGGCGTGAATAATTGATAATTT
>NW_020439042.1:253900-260594 GCF_000699045.2 Agrilus planipennis | reverse complement strand
ATTATTTATCTTTTTACTTCTATTATCAGTACTTTAAAAGTCTTTGTTTTTAGAATACGTACGATTAAACATTTTTGTAAAGAATGCGGTAATCTTCGCTTAAATTAAGAAAACGTTCCATTATTTATAATTTTTTTTTAGGACCTGTTGCATCTCTTGCGCATGTCACTGTACCATTCATTACATTAACATTAACTCAGTTAACAGTTATCTTATTTAAATAGTTCTTTGCTTAAAGGAAGTAGCTTCCTATATAATGGAATCTTATCTATTTTCAGTGTTATTTTAAGGTTTATTATACCTTCTTTAATAAACAATGCTCATTCAAAAGGGAAATCCAAATAAATAAAACATTAGGAATCATAATTTAAAATTGCTTTCACTTTTATTTTACTTCAATCCGACCTTGTTCTAAAAATGCGGAATTTTAATTTTGAATCGTTACAGTCCATTAGTTGTCGATTTGTAGAAAAACAACGCACTTTAAATCGTATTCAATTTTACAGTTGGTAGGTTCAATCAAAAGTTTGAACACGAGCGCTACCGCAGCAGGGTCGTCATTTGCATTGGCCATAATAAAATGGCGATTTTTTGCCTAGTTTTTCATTTATGCAAAAATTTTAAGAAACGTGCATTACGTCCTCCTGCATGAAACTGCTTCAGTTGACTGATTGGTCTTTTTCTTTTTTCTGTTGAGCAGGTTGGCCGTAAACAATGTCCACCTCATGAACGCTTTGGGCATCAAAGACCCCATCCACAAGCAAAAGATCGCCTTAAAGGCTATGGATGTTGTTCTATTCGGTCCCCCGAAAGGTAAGGAAGGCTTAACATTGTACTCCTAAATAGTTTTAGATTAGTACCAGTAAATTCTGTCTCGTTTTCTTCCATTGTAATATAATATTTTGCATTACTGTGAAATGGTAATGAAGCGTACAAAAACGTACACCAGGCAATGATTATGTAACGCGTGTTATAACAACATCATCCTGCAATTATCTCGCGAATTGAACCTGGATTGGAAAATATAAATGTTAAGCGACTGTAAATATTTGTTTTACAATAACTACCGCGGAAAATCATGTGATTTCGTGCTAGTTGAGAGTTGCAGTTGTTTCTTTGTCGAAATCCGTTTGGCAACGCGTGTGATATGCACCTTTTTAACAAGAATGTGATAAGTGTGAAGTGCGATCGCTTATTTGCATTTACTGTTGTATTTTTTCAATCTATCAAATGCAATCCGGAAAATGTGGTAAGAACGCAAAGTTTACTTGCTGCTTAACGTAATGTTTGGCGATGAATCATCATCACGTCTGTTGTATGTAGTTTCCCCAATTGTTTTTTTAATTGGAAAGTTTTGGAGGAAGTTTTTGTTAGTTTTCTTATGCGTGATTGTACGATTTGTTTTGTATTAATTTCTTTTTTGAGGTTTTTATGAGTCATCTCTGTATGGTAACGAGCATTATGTCATTCTATTGTTAAATTATTTATATGTATTAAGGCAGTTATTCAACAAATCAGATTGCATATATAAATAATTAAAAGTATAATGCATGCGATTATACGTCTCATTTTTAAAGTACAATAATAATCATTTTACAGCATTTTCCAAAAAAAATTATCGATATCTATTGTATAACCCAGTTTTTACCAACTATATGAAGCATCTTCGTGGATAGATTTCTTCGTTCTATTCTAAAGATGCTTTATGTTTTTAGTCACTAAACCCATGTAATATTTGCGAGAAATCGATGTAGTTTCACACCACAATAAATACAACTTTGCATAATTTTTTGTTGTTGCCTTGTAGGTAATTTACAACTATCATTCCTTGTAAATTTTTATAGAACATATTTTATTTCAAGACAAGGTCGAAAATTTTTGTGTAGGAAATTTTGAAATGCTCTTGGCCTTTAGAAAGAATGTTTTATATTTTTTGTAGCAATTTGCTAATAATTATTGGAGTGTTTCAATTCGGATTGTTTTAGACTGTCATCTTAATGAATTATCTTTCTCAGCAATCTTAAAGACAAACAAAAGTAGTAGTTTATTTTTAAGCGATGATCGTGAAAGCCGTACCCAAATTATCAGTTTGTCGAATATAAGTTCGAAATGTTCTTTTTTTAAAAATTTAATATACCTACATTAATTTCATTCGCAATGTATTCATTACAGCTTACAACTTGACCCATTAAAATAATACAATAGGCATCTATGCATTAACTTGTTAAAAGAAACTTATCGTCCAAATGCATTTAGTAATGTGAGACATGCTCTAAGCAAACGCATGAAGTCGATTATGTTGTCACTTTCCACTTATCAGGGTATTTCAACCTCGGATGTCAACGTATGCAAATCAATTGTAACCGGTACCGAAGCTGGTATGCGTTACATATTAATGTGTTTAACAGTAAATAATGACCTTAACAGTTGACGATCTCTGTTTATATTTTTTCGAAGACTAAGTGTGTAAATGGATTAAATGCATCTGCTTGTTTCAAGTTTCTACTTCTATGCGATACAACTTATGTGAATTTTTTTATTGTCACGGTATGTTTTTCCACAAAAGGTAAAAATTATGTTTTAGAACTGCTTCAGTAATGAGATCACAACCTGTATAACGAGAAGTAATTACTGCTAATGTTCCTTTTTGGGTCGTTGATAATTGCCACGTGCATAAATGTACTATTTTAAAGTTAAAAAAAAAAACATTTTGACGCACTAATTTTTACGTTTCTTATTCCATTATTATTAGACAGTCAAAATCATTGGAAAGATCTGGTGCTAATAACGTTGTTAATTGGTGGAGGTATCGGCCTGTGGTATGCGGTGCAACAGAACAAAAAGTTCAAAACGCACTTACACCGCATGAACCGGGACATGGAAAGTTTGCAGAGTGCTGAAAGAGCGTTGGAAGACTTACAAAAAGAATTAGAAATGGCGAAGCAAGCCCAAGAAGACGTCGCCACCGAAAAACTTAATCTCGAAAAGAAATTGCAGGAGGCGGATTCGAGCGGTTTGCATACGTCGTACTCGGATCTCGAAGTCACACAACTTAAAGCAGAAATCGAGGTTGGTTTCTTTATGAAACAATACATAATGTGCACGTTAAGTACTTAGTGCTTAAGTGATTTATTTGTGACGTTATTTCTGTTAGATGTTACGAAGAGAGTTGCAAATCGCCGAGGGAGAACTTAAAGATCGATGTTGGTCCTCGCCCCCTGCATTACAACAGTGGCTGCAGTTGACTCATGAAATCGAAAATAAACAGTACATCAAGAAGAAAATTGCCGCAGAAAAACAACTACAACAGGCACGAGAAGCCGTAAGTTTATTTTTTACTTTTATTCATTGTTTTTTAAGAAGATTATTACCAGCAAATTGTATTAAAAATAATGTCACAAAGAGTACTTACAGTCAATTCAGAAAGTAGTAATTTGATCGGTTTTAAAAATATGTAATTACAGCTCAGTTTTATTCAGATTTCTCTTATCACAATATTAAGATAAATATCACTAATGTATTTTCAATTTGTTACGTGTAAATTAGTAAAATATAATGATCATTTTAGTGTGAAAAGTTACGAAAGAAGAGATCGAGTCTTGTAGGTGCTTTCGTTTCAACACATGGAAAATCAATAGATGACGTCGATAGGAGCATCGTAGAGGCGCGCACATCATTGAACGAAGTTACGCAAGAGTTGCAAGAACGGGTGTATCGGTGGAAGCAAATCGAAAGGCTTTGTGGTTGTAACATTATCGTCAATAACGGCTTGCAGTATTTGGAAAATACCCTTTACCGAAATGCAAATGGAAGGCCACAATTTAGTCTGAGAGGTCAGTAAATCTTCCTATTTTCTATTTTTTTTTAATGAGACTACTACTATTTTAACAGTAAGTGCCATAAGCCCATTTAGTGTTAAAATGTTTCATCGTAATATTTAATTTAAATATCAAATAAAGTGAATGAGATACAATTAAAATTAAACATTATTGATTGCAAAATAAAACAATGAAATAACGATAATTCTACGCTTTTATAATGTCAAAATAATAGGGAACTGCTGCTTATTCTCACTTGTTGTCGTCTGATCTCTTTCAAAATCACAAATAGTATAAAGTATAATAAGTGGCAGTGATTGAAATAATTAAACTTTCTTCTGTGTGAAATATGTTTTGGTAAAGTTGAAGTAAGCGGTCAAGTGTTGCAAGACTGAAGGAAGCTACAATCGGACAGTCTCGTGACTTGTCGGCTCCTTCCGCCCCGCCCCCAAGACTCGACATTCTCTTCTCTATTTGAATTTTATAAAAATTGAAGTCATGGGTATTATTTGATAATGCGAAGTAATTCTAAAACCGTATATGTACACTTTCTGAGAAAATAAAATTTCCTTGTACGTACATGCCACGTTTATGCCGTCATTTAAGTTCTCAAAAGTTTATTTAAAAATCGATTAAAATTTTCCTTGTGTGTATTAATGTCGTATGTACGACCGTAAAGTAAAATAAAAATTGAGATAACTGAAATATAATAAACGTTTTTAGCACGTATTGTATTTGTCATTTCATGTACGTATATTTATATATTTCAGTCTAAATATGAAACTAAAAGTACGACCATTTATGTATATATACTTAACTACGTTTTACATATATGCACATATGTTTACAATCAAGATAATCATATAATTTGCACACTTAATTCAATACACGTGGTGCAGTAACCAACCATGAATATCGCGTTAAATAATGATAATTTTACAGCGTTGCCACTATCTGAACCCATAAAAAGGTTTAAATCTAAATCAAACTAATAATAATTAATAAAATACATATTTGTCTGCTATGTTTATATCAAATACAAAATTATGTTAGAAACAAAAATATTTATGTGTGGGTGGGACTACCCAAAAAATAGATGACAGATTTGAATAAAAAAAATTAAAACTGTTGACTATTAAAAATTTCAGACGAAAATAAAATTGTGTTTGTTTCACTCACTTTGTTTTAAATAAAAACCACACACATAAAACAATATTTTCATACATTTCTTCCTTTTTTTAAGGTCGTATGAGCAGTCAAGATGACCTGGACGATGACACTAGCTCCCTCTACGGTTATGCAACAGGTAAGCTGATCTCGTTGAACTCGTTAGATGATGACCCGCACGATTTTTCCGATTGAAAGTCACTATTCGCTCTGCCCCCATAAATACAAACTCTCATATAACAACCCTCACAAATAAACAACTCCATCGAGTTAATCTGACTCCATTTAGATTCACCTAGTCTTTGGCTTGGGTAAATGTACTCGTTTTAGATTCTATTTTAATTGATTAAATTATATATTATACTCATATATCTTACAAAGTCTTAATTCCGGTAGTTTCTTGGACCCCTTTTTTATTTTTAAAATTAATGTCGTGAGGATGAAAAAATGGAATCTCTTTATTTATGTTATTGGTGGTTTATACATACACATATACTTACCTACTTCTCAATAATAAATAAATACTCTAGGATAGGAATGGTTAATTTAAATGTACAGGGTGCTCATAAAAATAGTAAATTTTGAAATGAAGACAGATAAAATAATTTTTGTAGTAAATTTTCAAAACATTGAAGAATGGTTAAAAATTTCCAGTGAAGTAAATATTTCTTAAAAATAAAAGAAATATATCCAGCAAGGAAATAGAATTTTACAAAAATTAATATTCTTTCAGTCACCTTTCTTGTGGACATATATTTTCTATTTATGACATAACTTTTTTATACTTTTAGTGTTTTCTATATATTCTTTCTAAGTAATTTTAAAACAAATTACAATCGCTATTTAGGGGTATTTTATGTCTATTTTTTATATCAAATTATCCAAAGTAGCTGATGGTCAAATTGGGATAGTTTTTTTTTGTATTTATTGCATGTGGTTTGTTAGTAATCACTTAGTTGCTTAGCGTGCTGTAGTGTTGCAGGCTCTATTGTTTGCTCAAGGGTTACCCTGTATATTCCTATTTTTTCTCTTGGTTACGTCAAATTAGAATATTTTTGTATCTAATTGACTTGTGACTTATCGTTAGTAGTTTTTAAGTTATTCTGTAATTTGTATTTGAACCTTTGTAGTTTTAGCGTTCCTTTATTAACCATAATTATTTCTATTGATAAATAATTTATTATTTTGTTTTACTTATGATTGGTGATTGATTTTTTCTCACCTGACTTGTTAGTAAAATAGCTTAACCTTTTTGTTTGTAAATTTTCTTTGGCTCTTGTACTTTGTTTCAAAAAAATACAGGAAGGACGGTGTTTGTGTGTTTTTTTTTTAATTTCTGATACTAACGGAGGGCGTTTTTTTACGTACAGTACATAAGCCGATGGTGTAGCGGATTGGAATTGAAAATTAATTTTGTTTATTCCTGTTGTTTTGTACTTAATAATGTCTACATTATAAGTACAACTACCAATATCTAAAAAATGCCTACTATCCTTTATTTTTTTAAAATAATTATCAATTAGCTACTGCTGCACAACTTTATCTCTTAAATTATAATTTTGCAATAATTAAGTAAAACCTATGAATCAATAATACTACAATTTGAACATATGAAGTAAGTTTATAAGCATATTAAAATAAATTGAGTAAAAAAGCAAAAAATTGAAAATCGAATGTCTTCTTTGCTTTAAATCTCTTTCTTTTTACGA
>NW_020439042.1:239047-251327 GCF_000699045.2 Agrilus planipennis | reverse complement strand
TTTGTAAAATCTGTATGACCCCCTCTGAGAAGTTGGTCTACAATATACGCCTATTTAAATAATCCTCTATGAACATTCATGAATAAAATTTTATGAATTCATTTGTAAACTATATTGTTTTTAATTAGCACATGTTATTTTTATAATATTGGTCAACTTTATATTCATAATCATTTTTAGAATAATTTTTTTGTTGCTCTAAGAGTTCTTTTAACACTTTGCCTTCACATTTACCCCTTTTCCAGTGATCTTTCCACCTGACAGGATTTTTTGAATTTCTACTTTTTGGTTCAGGGCAACTGTACACAGTTTCTTGTTTTTGCTTCTTAAACCCATTTGTATGAATATTCCGACATATAAAACATTCAAAGGCAGGAACCACATCTTCTTGATTCCCTTCTAATCCATATTTTCCTCTTTTCAATAGATTTATCAATCGTTTATTGGTAATTTGGTGTCCAAAATTCAATTTTTCTTTATGATCCAAATAATTCAAATACAGATTATTATCTTGATTCACTTTAATTATATAACTTGCTAATGATTCAATACTTTCAAAATTACCAATGAGTATTGCAGATTTGTTATTTGGGAGCCAATCCTGCAAAACATAATTTAATTATTGTCAATAACAAATTTTTAAAGTCTTACCCCAACATTAGGAGCTCCAAGATAAATTGGAACGGAACCCACTATCAATGATCTCCATAATTTTTCAGTTATATAGTCATCACATCTTGCATTCTCAATGGCTATTGTGAACTTATAAGAAGCTGCCAACTGCATTATAAGATTGTGATATGGAAAGGAGTAAACATCACTTTCTTTAAGACTAAAAGAAACAAATTAAAAAATTTTAGGAAGAAAGGAGAAAATCTTTGTTATTTACCTGTCAGGCAGTTTTTTGTTATTCAAACAAACTCCATACGAATCTACTTTGATATACTTCATTAATTCAGCCACTATCATATCTCTTTCTATTGGAGTATTACAGTCTGATTGAATATACAAAACAGGTGCATGATTTTTTAACAAATTTTTCTTTTTTTCTATTGGTATATAATACTGTCGACCTTGAAAAGGACAATTAAGGGTAAATTAATTAACAAACTAATAAAAAATTACTTGTAAGAGATTCAATATCTCTTAAATACTGCAGTGGGACGGGAAAGTCACTGTGTTGGTCAAATGTGGATGTTATGTTAAATACTGATTGTCCATCTCTGTACAAAAATAATCCTAAATTTTTAGGCGACTCTTCATGAAAAATACTCCATGGTATATGTTTTAATCCTATGGGCAGATCAGTAGGATTAAATCTGCTACCATAAAATAAATAAGCCTACAAAATACTAATAGTTACTAACAGATATATATAACAATTTTGCTTACACTTAATCTTGAGTGATTTTTATAGACCCTATCACTTGTTAATAAACAGGAATAATTATCACACCTAATCACTCGCTCTACTTCTACAAATGGTGTCCACCATAACAAAATTGGAACACTTTTATACATAAGAATACCGTATATACTCTAAAATTAATGATAATAGGAAAAAATGTTTGTTAAACAATAATTCAACAGTTAAAAACCTTAATAATCAAAAATGTAGTTACTAAAGCCAGGAACAAACAAACTGTTTTATTTTTTAATCGAAATATGGAAGTATACATGGCTGTAGTTGTAAATTTAAAAAATCGATAAACACTACATTGGTTATTTAAAAATGTGTTGTAATTTATAAGGCACTTTTATTTTTATGTTAGATAAAATTAAACATAACATATTTGTAGGTTATCACAAACAGATGACTTACCTAACCTTACCATAACAATTCAAAACATTCATGACAGAACTGCTATTTTTCTGTCATCAAAGAAAAAAATTATGAAAAAATAGGGAAAAATATCCAAAATAAACCTTAACAAATTTTACTTTTGCTTATATCATTAATTAATGGTAAAATTATTTACTGGACAGTTATTTAATGATGAAAGTATAACTCAATTTTTTTATTAACAAAAGTTTTATTAGAAAATTATCAGTAATATAAAATTATAATACAAAGACCCACATATAAAACTTTATTATATTTCTGGATAGAAATAAGAAAGTTCAATAAACGGTTTTTATTAATAAAAAAAAAAAATTTCAATAACGGTTTACTACGAAGTACGCATGCGCACTGCGTAAAATCATCCTAGTATGTAGTATCTGTCTTTTCCGTGTCATCTTTAGCGGCAAGCGACAGGTATGTGTTCCATATTATTTGAAAATTTTAACTGAAGCCCGAAAGCGTTCCTTATTTTAATGTAGTTTTAATTATCAATCAAGTAGGTGATTGATATTTTGTTTTGTCAATTTTATTTACAAAGTACCNAATACTGTCGACCTTGAAAAGGACAATTAAGGGTAAATTAATTAACAAACTAATAAAAATTACTTGTAAGAGATTCAATATCTCTTAAATACTGCAGTGGGACGGGAAAGTCACTGTGTTGGTCAAATGTGGATGTTATGTTAAATACTGATTGTCCATCTCTGTACAAAAATAATCCTAAATTTTTAGGCGACTCTTCATGAAAAATACTCCATGGTATATGTTTTAATCCTATGGGCAGATCAGTAGGATTAAATCTGCTACCATAAAATAAATAAGCCTACAAAATACTAATAGTTACTAACAGATATATATAACAATTTTGCTTACACTTAATCTTGAGTGATTTTTATAGACCCTATCACTTGTTAATAAACAGGAATAATTATCACACCTAATCACTCGCTCTACTTCTACAAATGGTGTCCACCATAACAAAATTGGAACACTTTTATACATAAGAATACCGTATATACTCTAAAATTAATGATAATAGGAAAAAATGTTTGTTAAACAATAATTCAACAGTTAAAAACCTTAATAATCAAAAATGTAGTTACTAAAGCCAGGAACAAACAAACTGTTTTATTTTTTAATCGAAATATGGAAGTATACATGGCTGTAGTTGTAAATTTAAAAAATCGATAAACACTACATTGGTTATTTAAAAATGTGTTGTAATTTATAAGGCACTTTTATTTTTATGTTAGATAAAATTAAACATAACATATTTGTAGGTTATCACAAACAGATGACTTACCTAACCTTACCATAACAATTCAAAACATTCATGACAGAACTGCTATTTTTCTGTCATCAAAGAAAAAAATTATGAAAAAATAGGGAAAAATATCCAAAATAAACCTTAACAAATTTTACTTTTGCTTATATCATTAATTAATGGTAAAATTATTTACTGGACAGTTATTTAATGATGAAAGTATAACTCAATTTTTTTATTAACAAAAGTTTTATTAGAAAATTATCAGTAATATAAAATTATAATACAAAGACCCACATATAAAACTTTATTATATTTCTGGATAGAAATAAGAAAGTTCAATAAACGGTTTTTATTAATAAAAAAAAAAAATTTCAATAACGGTTTACTACGAAGTACGCATGCGCACTGCGTAAAATCATCCTAGTATGTAGTATCTGTCTTTTCCGTGTCATCTTTAGCGGCAAGCGACAGGTATGTGTTCCATATTATTTGAAAATTTTAACTGAAGCCCGAAAGCGTTCCTTATTTTAATGTAGTTTTAATTATCAATCAAGTAGGTGATTGATATTTTGTTTTGTCAATTTTATTTACAAAGTACCGTAACATTTCCACACTTTTTGTCAACTTCAATTTCTTTGTTAACAAATAGCACGTGTGAATGGCGCAGCTATTTTGACGAAATTTAAAATTCTCTCTAGTAATAACCGCATCGATTTATAAGAAACTGATTCTAAACGTTAAGTATTTTGTGATTTCGTTTATTTTCTACAGAAATGGCTGAAATACCAGATCAAGCCGGCGATTGTCCTGACGACTTAGAAAACGTTGGCGAAGAAGAGATTGACAACGACATTGAAAAAAAAGCTGCCGAAGTAGCTAGAAATTTCGTTGCAGCTTTAACACACCAACAACGTGATCCTGCTGAAATCATAGCTGCATTACCACCTGAATGCAGAAAGCGAGTGAAAGCCCTTAAAAAACTTCAAGTGGAAGAATTAAATTTAGAGGCTAAATTTTATGAAGAAGTTCATGCGTTAGAAGTAAAATACAGCCGTTTGTATAGTCCCCTCCATGAAAAACGGTTTTCAATAATTTCTGGTGCTTATGAGCCTACAGAAGAAGAGTGTCAATGGGCTTCCGCTGATGAAGAAGACTTAGCTAATGAACTGAATCAGAAAGCCAAAGTTGGCAATGAAGGAGATAAAAAAGAAGAACAGAAAGGTGAGCCTGTGAAAGGCATACCTGATTTTTGGCTAACAATTTTCAAAAACGTTAGTTTGCTTTATGAGATGGTTCAAGAACATGATGAACCAATCTTGAAACATCTGTTAGATATTAAACTGAAATTTAAAGATAATCCTATGGTAAGTTATTCTTCTATTTAATATGTACTTACTTGTTAGCTTAATGTTATTCAAAAAATATATAACTAAATTGATGTCAATTTTGCATGGCCTGAAGCCGAGTTAATAAAGGAATTAATCTATCAAAGAGAAGAATAAAAAAATATAATAAAGGTTGTAAGTTCATAAAATAAGTAATTTATTTAATTTTCTTTTTTATTTAATGTTTATGCTTGCATTTGTTTTGAGCATAGAAAACTTGCTTATTTTAATTTATTACAAAAGTAAAAGAGGTACAATAATTTCAAGAGTTAACTCATTGCTACAATTTATATAACACTGAAGTAGGTAATATAATTTTAAAATAAAATTAATTGAATTGAATGTTATATTAATTGAAGAATAATTAGTATTGAAAATCACTCATGGGAATTACTTTTGATATTACAAAAACTGTTTTATAATCTCTTTAACGGGGAGATTCGATTTACTGATGCATTGGAGATTACAATTTTAAAAGCGATTTTTATTATTTTATGTAATAACTTATTGTAAGTTATTATTATTATCATTAAGTTATGTTAAGTATTATGTTTTTGGTTTTATTGTAATGTTTATTTTGCATGTAGGGCTTTATTCTTGAATTCTACTTTGAGCCAAATGAATACTTTACAAACAAGGTGCTAACTAAAGAATATGATATGAAATGCGTTCCTGAAGATGATGACCCGTTCAGTTTCGAAGGCCCCGAAATATTCCGATGCCGTGGCTGCACCATCAATTGGAATAAAGGCAAAAATGTCACGCTGAAAACAATAAAGAAAAAACAAAGGCACAAGAGTAGGGATCTAGTTCGTACAGTTACAAAAACTGTACAAAATGATTCTTTCTTCAATTTCTTTTCTCCACCAGTCAGTAAGTAGCTTTTAATTAATCTTTTTTACCTCTTTAGGAACTATAAGATAATTAAATGGTTTTTGTTAACACTTCATTGATAAAAATTCATACTTTATTAAGACATAGTAGATCTTATAACAATATTAGCATAAAAAGCAGTTTCTGTCAGAAATACTACACCTCAGAGAACAATTTTTTGTTATTTAAACCTTTTAGTCCCATTGATGTAGAAATTTGACCTATTCATCCAAGAAATGTAATGTTCTTATTTTAAGTCCCAGATGATGTGAATGAAGCTAATATGGATGAAGAAATTCGCAACATTCTTACATCTGATTTTGAAATTGGTCATTACATTCGTGAGCGCATCATTCCACGTGCCGCCCTTTATTTTACTGGCGATGCAACTGAAGATGATGATTTTGAAGAGGAAGAAGCAGATGAAGATGACGAAGAAGAAGAAGAAGAAACTGACTCAGACGGGCAACCCGAACTGTCTTTTGGGAGTATAAAGAAAGAAGATTCATAAAATCAAAAAATATTAATGAGAAAAAAAATGCAAGCTTGGGAATAACGGCAACTTTTAAATGTTTATTTTGTCTCTAACTTATTTATTGTCAGTTTTATGTATTAAATTTGTACTATCTCCCAACCTTTGTTTCATTGGTTTGTTTGCTTTCTTTTATTTTACTTTAACTTTTAGTCTTATATAATTGCTTGATTGTTCCACAAAATTGAAAGTATTTATTTGAATTGTATTTGTGATCTTTATTTTTGATACAAAAATTGCTTAAATAGAAATTTTTACTGATACTCTGCATTTGTAATATGTTCCCTTAATAAATTGAACTCGAATTATTATTAAATTTAGTATAAGTTTCTTCATTGTTTTATTTTCAACTAGAAATAGGACATATTTAATATATACTTCTAATTACATGTACTAATTAATTAACACATTTGCCGGCAGGTGAGTTAAGGTGATCGGGAAGACTATGCAATTCTACCTGTAAGTTGAATAAAACGTTTCCATTAGAAAATTGTTAATAGATAGTACTTATTTTACTGTTGTTGCTACCTTTGTTGATTTGAGGGCTACACCTTCTGGTAAATTCCTTTGGATATATTCTAATAATGTATCTGCAGTTGATCCAGTCAATTGTTTGAATTGTACAAACCTAAAGTATGTTCTGAATTCATATTGCACCCTATGTTTTTTATAAATATGAACTGACTTGAGTAATGTCAATCTATCATGTAATGGTTTGAATTGAGCCCATCTACAATTAATGATGTAATAATTTATTTTAGAATACGTTATTGAAGCACTAATTACGTTTTTGATTTGACACCCAAGTGATTGCCGGCTGTACTAACAAACTGGCAAAAACTCTTAAGTACAGCAGGATCATTGCCTTTAATTTCTAATTCTAATATTTTATAAAGTTTATCCGGCTCATTATTTTGTATTTCTTCTAGAGGCTGGTTAACTTTTGTTTCTATATCTATAGCTGTGGATGAAAATCGAGGTAATATCGCTTGAGGTTTCAATAATCGACTGAAGATGAGTGAAGTTAGTGAATTCTAAAACATTCGTTTGAGTATATGCTTCAATAAGTTTCACATTATTTTATACCATGGTTGGAATACTAAACGCTGTATATTTATTATTATATTTTTAATAAATTAAGATAAATCATATTTATATCTTATAACCTCCATAGACAAATAACCTCAAAACATCATATTATTTGCAGTATTCAATAATGTGATTCAATTACAAAGTTCATAGTTTATTTATTTTGGGTTATTTACTTTATTGTTATTAATATGTTGTAATCTTACGTAATTACATTAATTCTAAAACCAATTAATGTTTATATTCTTCTCGAATCACTTCAAACTTTGTGATTTAATTAGAATTAGTGTAAGTGAATGCACCTTTAATATTTCAACCTAAAATAATAATAATAACACTAAATTTTAGGAAATCATAGTATTGGCGCGAAAAGACCCTGTCAAGCTTATGTTCTCCTGATACGAAATTTCAGATTTTCGAAGTCCGGCTCTTTAAAAATTAATATGTCTGTCGCCTTCACCATTTTTAATATGTTTTTAACGCATCCTTTGCTACAGTAATCACAATGATTGACGTATTTAACATTTTTTAATGCGTTGTTTCCATTATACTTAATCTTTAATACTCATTATTTNTACAATTTTAAAAGCGATTTTTATTATTTTATGTAATAACTTATTGTAAGTTATTATTATTATCATTAAGTTATGTTAAGTATTATGTTTTTGGTTTTATTGTAATGTTTATTTTGCATGTAGGGCTTTATTCTTGAATTCTACTTTGAGCCAAATGAATACTTTACAAACAAGGTGCTAACTAAAGAATATGATATGAAATGCGTTCCTGAAGATGATGACCCGTTCAGTTTCGAAGGCCCCGAAATATTCCGATGCCGTGGCTGCACCATCAATTGGAATAAAGGCAAAAATGTCACGCTGAAAACAATAAAGAAAAAACAAAGGCACAAGAGTAGGGATCTAGTTCGTACAGTTACAAAAACTGTACAAAATGATTCTTTCTTCAATTTCTTTTCTCCACCAGTCAGTAAGTAGCTTTTAATTAATCTTTTTTACCTCTTTAGGAACTATAAGATAATTAAATGGTTTTTGTTAACACTTCATTGATAAAAATTCATACTTTATTAAGACATAGTAGATCTTATAACAATATTAGCATAAAAAGCAGTTTCTGTCAGAAATACTACACCTCAGAGAACAATTTTTTGTTATTTAAACCTTTTAGTCCCATTGATGTAGAAATTTGACCTATTCATCCAAGAAATGTAATGTTCTTATTTTAAGTCCCAGATGATGTGAATGAAGCTAATATGGATGAAGAAATTCGCAACATTCTTACATCTGATTTTGAAATTGGTCATTACATTCGTGAGCGCATCATTCCACGTGCCGCCCTTTATTTTACTGGCGATGCAACTGAAGATGATGATTTTGAAGAGGAAGAAGCAGATGAAGATGACGAAGAAGAAGAAGAAGAAACTGACTCAGACGGGCAACCCGAACTGTCTTTTGGGAGTATAAAGAAAGAAGATTCATAAAATCAAAAAATATTAATGAGAAAAAAAATGCAAGCTTGGGAATAACGGCAACTTTTAAATGTTTATTTTGTCTCTAACTTATTTATTGTCAGTTTTATGTATTAAATTTGTACTATCTCCCAACCTTTGTTTCATTGGTTTGTTTGCTTTCTTTTATTTTACTTTAACTTTTAGTCTTATATAATTGCTTGATTGTTCCACAAAATTGAAAGTATTTATTTGAATTGTATTTGTGATCTTTATTTTTGATACAAAAATTGCTTAAATAGAAATTTTTACTGATACTCTGCATTTGTAATATGTTCCCTTAATAAATTGAACTCGAATTATTATTAAATTTAGTATAAGTTTCTTCATTGTTTTATTTTCAACTAGAAATAGGACATATTTAATATATACTTCTAATTACATGTACTAATTAATTAACACATTTGCCGGCAGGTGAGTTAAGGTGATCGGGAAGACTATGCAATTCTACCTGTAAGTTGAATAAAACGTTTCCATTAGAAAATTGTTAATAGATAGTACTTATTTTACTGTTGTTGCTACCTTTGTTGATTTGAGGGCTACACCTTCTGGTAAATTCCTTTGGATATATTCTAATAATGTATCTGCAGTTGATCCAGTCAATTGTTTGAATTGTACAAACCTAAAGTATGTTCTGAATTCATATTGCACCCTATGTTTTTTATAAATATGAACTGACTTGAGTAATGTCAATCTATCATGTAATGGTTTGAATTGAGCCCATCTACAATTAATGATGTAATAATTTATTTTAGAATACGTTATTGAAGCACTAATTACGTTTTTGATTTGACACCCAAGTGATTGCCGGCTGTACTAACAAACTGGCAAAAACTCTTAAGTACAGCAGGATCATTGCCTTTAATTTCTAATTCTAATATTTTATAAAGTTTATCCGGCTCATTATTTTGTATTTCTTCTAGAGGCTGGTTAACTTTTGTTTCTATATCTATAGCTGTGGATGAAAATCGAGGTAATATCGCTTGAGGTTTCAATANTTATATTTTTAATAAATTAAGATAAATCATATTTATATCTTATAACCTCCATAGACAAATAACCTCAAAACATCATATTATTTGCAGTATTCAATAATGTGATTCAATTACAAAGTTCATAGTTTATTTATTTTGGGTTATTTACTTTATTGTTATTAATATGTTGTAATCTTACGTAATTACATTAATTCTAAAACCAATTAATGTTTATATTCTTCTCGAATCACTTCAAACTTTGTGATTTAATTAGAATTAGTGTAAGTGAATGCACCTTTAATATTTCAACCTAAAATAATAATAATAACACTAAATTTTAGGAAATCATAGTATTGGCGCGAAAAGACCCTGTCAAGCTTATGTTCTCCTGATACGAAATTTCAGATTTTCGAAGTCCGGCTCTTTAAAAATTAATATGTCTGTCGCCTTCACCATTTTTAATATGTTTTTAACGCATCCTTTGCTACAGTAATCACAATGATTGACGTATTTAACATTTTTTAATGCGTTGTTTCCATTATACTTAATCTTTAATACTCATTATTTATTTATATCTTTAATTTAAAAATGATAAATACTAATTTGTATTAATATTTATGGCACTTAAGTTTTCTTTACCATGGAACTAAGATAAGTTAAAATGTTAATAAAAGATAAAAGCTGTAATAAGATAAATGAAAAATTGTTTAAGATTAAGGAGAATTTGTTTACTGCTTGTGTTGTACATCGTTTTTTTGGGATTTACAAAACTGTAATTGTTAATAAACAAAAATTTATTGTTCATTCACTTAATAAATTATAGTCTGATGGTCTACATTTTCATTATAATTATAATGATGAATTTGTAACAGTATTAATTCCTAAAATAACAATAAATAAAAAGGCAACAAATAGCAAATCTGTTTAAAAAAATTATTGCTAATCTTGTTAATCCTGGTAGTAATCAATTGCGTATAATATATTGATCTTTGCAAATTATCGTTTATATTTTTTTTATGAAAACCAAAATTTTAATACTGGATGAAACGTAAACAGAGGTTCATTTTGAACAATTATGAATAAAAAATATTGCTTGTGATAAAAAGATAATAAACAAAAAATAAAGTGACGTCAATAGCCTAGTGATTTTTGGTTTGAAATGTTTCGCGGGATAAATTGCTGAAGCTAGCATATGACAGCTGCTGTATTTTTAAAGTACCCACACGAATGTTATTAATAATTGTGCTCCTAGGTTTGTTAAACAAAAATAAACGCATGAAAGAATGAGCTATATTTCTATTTGGTGGACAGTTTCGCTTTTGGTATTAATATCTGTAATTGAAAAGACACATTTGACAACTCACGATAACAGTCATGGTAAGTTGTAAGTTTGATAATAGTACCTGTAAATATAATCTAAAATCCTGTTTGTTCAGCTAATTTCTTTACAAAAATGCCGATTTTTGATATTCTCTTTATTTTATTATTTATTTCAGGGTTTGTGTCTACTTCTAGAGAAAGTTACTTTATTGATGATTTATCCAATATTCATCAGGTAAGACATGAAATAATATGTGTGATATTCCTAGATTTTAATTCTTTTCTTTTAGGATATTTCGCCAGAATTTCGGTAAGTTTGTTGTATAGTTTATTTATGGTTTGTTTTTAAAAATTTCTTACAGAAGTTCCGTAATAAGTGACATGAAAAAGTATGTAAAATTTGAGCCAGAATATTTAGATTTTAAGCAAAGGTATGTCCATTGAGAATATTTATTTTCATTGTTGCTCAAGTTTACAGTTTTAGGGCTCTAGGTGTACCTCATTTAGAAAAGGTGTTGTTATTTAACATTCATAGTAATAAAAGTATTGATATGACTTCTATATCAGGTAGTACAGTCCATTTTCACAGTTCTTTCTTTGAAGATAAGGTAAGAAACGACATTTATTTTATGAAATTTTACCAAAATGTGCCTTTAGCAAATTCCACCTCTTGGAAATACTTCGTTTAATGTTGTATTCTTGGGACGAGAGGAGGGTATTGTGGAAAGTAATTTGTTTATCCATACAACAGAAGGACATTTTAAGTATCAAGTAAGAACATTTCCATTTGGAATAGGTATATATATATATTTCTATCAGAAGATAATAACATATTATTTTTTAGGTAAAAGGATCAAGTGTTTCTAGTCCATACAGACTGCGCCCAATAACAAACGTAAAATTGCCATTAAATGCTACATTTTCTCCTATGATCTACATGTTTAATCCACACTTGGAATCCATTCAAGTATTATTTGTTCGTAATGATAAAATATTTATTATTTCGTATATAAATTTTTAGGTAATAGAAATATACAGTAGTGGGGGCGATTTTCACTTGGAATTACCAAGTGGTGAATTGGAAGGCCCCAAAGATATGTGGGAAATACCACCCCTTCAAAGAAAAGCTATTATTCGGGTCCGATTCTTTGCTAAAACTGAACGAAATCATACAGCTTATGTTCGGTAAGAATTGTTAATATAAATTGAATTAACATTATTAAGTAACTAAATAACACAGTAAATTTTGCATTTTTCTCCAATTTTTATAGTAGGTACTTTTTTTAATAAGATTAATTCAATAGTTTACATTTAAAACTTTAATAAAAATAAATTTAAAAATATTTTTTTATAAACAAATACAACTTCTGGTATAATCTTCTGGGGATAAATCAGTTCCAATTGTAGTAACTTGTAGGAGAAAGTATGAGATTTAGATTAAAAAGCAGTTTTCCCATATTTACGTTTTCCTTCCA
>NW_020439042.1:230590-234016 GCF_000699045.2 Agrilus planipennis | reverse complement strand
GTATACATAGTTGTTAAATGACAATGTTGGTACTTTTCAATTTGAAGAGTTTCAATTTTGTATTCTATATTTTTTATTATATTATTTTGATCTAATTAAATAGCCCATTATTGTTTTTTAAATATGAACAGCACTTCTTCAACTTTATATCATCTCTTTTATCTGATATTTTTTAAATGTAAGTTTCTGGAACGTTGCAATTTCTGACTATCAATGATTGCATTAAAGTAAAGCATTTTTATCGGCAGTCAATTTAAGAAAAATTACTGTCTATAATTAATACAGTCAAATAATTAGTTTCTTTAAAAATAATCACAATAACTGTTTTACAAATATTATTTAAAATATTGCACTTAAATTATGTACTGACGTCATCACATCAACTAAAAATTATTCTAGTTGCAGCTTTAACTACATCAACCACATTTTTCAGCGTATTCTTATTGTTCTATTTCCCATTTTTTACAAGAAACCGGCAATTAATCATCCATGAACCTCTAAACTTGAGCCAACTTTATTCTTAAAAAGACAAAAATGCCTAGCGATTTTAAGCCCTTAAGATAAAACTTTACAATTTTAAGGGGGTCCAATGTTGTCCCAATTCATAATCGAATTAAGATTCACGTTCTCAAAACGCCATTTTTGGGTTTTCGACCCCTCATCGCATTCAGTAACATAAAGACGTTTATTACCCAGATCGCAGTCTAAACACCTTGGATTGCTCCCATGAACAAACCACTGATTTTCCTTTGAAGATTAATTATTTTTAATTACTTTTTTGATAAATATTATAAATAGAAACATACATTCATTTATTCGTGCAATTTTCTTAATGAACATTCAGATAATCAATTTTTCAATAGATGCTTTGCAGTTATAATATTTGTTATTTCTAATCTGAGAAAATAATGCTAACCAAACTATAGAAACGTACGTTTATACATAAATTGTTAACAATTTAACTTAATTTTAATTTTTGATACCTCGTTTGCAGACAATTAATCGTTTTTTTTGTCTTCATAAAATTTTTATTCAAGAAAACAAAAAGAAACTTACCACGTCATATTTCCAATACTGGTTTCCTTTCATTCCATGGCACGGATAGAGTACAATTTCAGCTCTGTCGTCAGGGTTTGAGACGTCCCAGCATAACGATCGTCCAGCAGGTCTGATGTCCTTGTGCCATGTCAACGTGAAGTTCTGTTCACCTTTTTTCTTTGTGTTTTTCACACACTCCTTCAAAACAATCTGCTGATCTCGCTGTTTCATGTAACTGTCTACACACAATTCCGGAGCTGCTATACTACGAATCTGAAAACAAAAACAATCACTGAACATTTTAAAGAAATTTTGTGACTAATGTAAGAAAATATTTACTTAATTAAAGCGGAAATGTAATAATGCTAATGTGTTTTTTCGGACATTACATAAATAGAAATAAAAACATTTCCTTTCCAAAATTTACTTAGTAAAACGAAAGAGTTACAATAGAGAACTATAAATATAAAAAATATATACTGTATGCTAATTTACCTCTCCAAAACCGAAATCGTCAGGTTCTACTGGAGGATACTTCAATGGTAAGTCGAAGGCAATATTTTCTATAAACCATTTAAATGGTTTACATTTTAATCTCTTTCTAAGAGCCTTTTGTTCCGTCAGATCTCCGGGATCTAAAGTTCTATAATTCGGTTTTCTCTTATATAAATATTCAGCATATTCATCCATCCAAACTTCAGCGACTCGCTTATAATTCTTAAAAGTAAAAATTAAGTATAAATACACCAAGAAGTAAATAATTAACGAAATAATTCTAATGTTTCATATCAGTTTAAATAAGAATATAAACATATAAGTACCTTTCCAACAAAATCGCCCCTTCCAGGATTAGGGAAGGGGGCAAACTTCCGGTAAATATGACCCACTCTCGAACAAGGAGCGTCCACCATTTGTCCTCCACATTGCCATATTTTAAAACTTAGTTCGTATTGTTCTCCTCCCCAAATATCAAGACCCTCATCATAGCCCCCCAAATCCCAAAAGAACTTTTGACTAATTGCAAACAACCCTCCTGCCATAACAGGAGACCTATGAATAAAATAAAACAAAATATATACGTAATTTCACTGTATTTTGGCGTAACTAATAAGTTAGAAACATTGCTTATATGTATGTTGGTTTATGTACAATTCTGAAGTATGAGTAACTTTGCTTTATACTTACTTAAAAGGTTCTGTAGGGTGTTCAAGATCTTCGGGTAGTAGAGGTAATCTTTTGTAATAAAATTCCCAGTCAAAAGCCCCCCTGGCACCCTCATCCTGAGCCCTGTATTCGAATGTTTCATATTGTACTACATCAATAAAAGGGCATACGCATGTCTTGTAATCTTCAGCAATAGGTTCTAAAATATAATCACAAAAGAAATGTTGCAGTTTAGCATTTGTTCACTGAATTTGTTAATTAAATAACATTAACAAAACATAGTAACTTTGATCGACAAACTTGCCTAATTGTAAGTGTTGCTGTTTGCTATAAAAGAGCACAATAGAAAATAAAATCAAATAAAAATTAAATTTAAAAATAATACTGTAACAAAAATTACTAGAATCGTTCTTAAAATTTGAAATAATTCCATTTTAATTGATTGATTAAATAAAATAATAGGAAATGTCAAACAGATAATATTGATCTCTTTTTAAGATTTAAGAAGAGAACCAATAAGTATTTATAATTAACTTATTCGTTGACTAGATTAATTAACCAGTATTAATGTATTCTTGAAGTGAATTAAGCATAATATGCCAACAGTAATTGGCTGTGATGTAAAAGCAACGGTATAATAAAAACAAAACTAAAGTCCGTTAAATTCTTGTTAGTCAAGGACAGAGAATTACTTTGAGCAACATTTCATTTCATATGAGACGTTTGAAACGAAAATAATCATTAATATATTTACAAGGCTTATCAATACAAAATAATTGTTACGCCAAAGATATTCATTTATCGTTAAAAGAGGATTAAAATAACGAAACATAGATAAAAGGTGACATACCTAAAAGTGGAGGCAACCAATTTACATTGGCCTCAGTGTGGGAATCGAGGAATATTAGAACTTCGGCAGAAGCTTTTTTTGCACCAGCTAATCTGGCTCTTATTAATCCCATCCGCTCAGGCAGGCGGACTACTTGGACCTTTGTCAGATTGGCAGATATGTAACTGTCCAGCTTTTTCTTAAGAAAATCTAACATAAAATTAAAAATAAACTTAATTTATTAACAAGAGTATAAAAATTTACAAATTCAAAAGCACGGTCCAATATATTAGGGACAAATAAGTGAAGTTAAACATTAAAACATTTGTAATCTCCGAAATCCCTATTTTTATGAAATCAAAAGATATTTTTTTTTTCAAAAAAAAAAAAAAATG